>NC_092767.1:72121662-72127312 GCF_047496795.1 Chiloscyllium punctatum
AGACAGTTACAAGGGGGCATAGATGGGGGGATGTGGGCAGATGCAGAGAAACTTTTCCCCTGAGGTCAACGGAGAGGGGAAGAGAAGGGTTTTACCATGAGGTTTAGAGGGAATTTGAGGCATATCAATGTGAGAATACAGCACAGAAAGAGGCCCTTCAGCCCACAATGTTGTAGTAAATATGACGCTGAATTAAACTAACCCCTTTTGCCTGCCCTTGGTTCATATCCCTCAATATCTTGCATATTCACATGCTTATCCTAAGACGTCCCCTCAATGCCCCAGAGGAGTGGGTGTTCTGGAACTCAGTGCCTTTGAGAAATATTGAGATGAGCACTTGAAACAGCAGAACAGGCCAGGCAAAGTGCTGGGAAAATGGAGTTCAGTAAAGAGGAGACGGGTGACATGATGGGACTGAAAAGCTTCACAAAAACACGGAGCATTTTGTTTTTGCAAAGCAGGGATTATCTGGAGTGCAGAGAGAAAAATATAAGCCACACACCGACAAGAGGGAGTCTTCAAAATTAAAAAAGGGGGGACTCCAGTCTCCTACAGGTACACAGAGGCAGCAGCCTACAGTATTTTAACCCCACTCCAGCCACACACACACAAATAAAGAGCAAGGATCTTGTCCCTTGATTGCAAAGAGCTTCTTACCTTCATCACAAAGAAAGTGTGGTGCGTCCTGTGCAGGATGGCAGCTAATCTAGTCCCCTGCTCTGCCATCTGCTGCAGGCCCGAGGTGGGAAGGTCTTGCAATGAACACAGAGAGAGAGAGAGAGACACACACACAGAGACTGAAATGTTTCAGCTCCTGCAGCGGGCTGCGCGATCTGACATCTCTGCACTGCCTCCTTTCACACTCATTCCCTCTCTGTCTCTGTTTCTATCTCTTTCTCTCTCTCTATCTCACACACAGAGTCCCTGGTTGAAGGTGAAGGGGGGCCAGCCAGCAATGCAGCAGCTTCTCCGCTAAAAGCCTCCGCAAAGCGAAAAGCTTCTAGGCCATTTGTTGACAAAGAGTCGCGCAGCGGCCAGAGCCTATCAGCAGACAGCATTCACGGCAATGTCTATATATGGATGGGGAGGGAGAGCTGGACCAGGGAGAGGGAGAGAGAGAGAGAGAGAGAGAGGGAAGGAGGGGATAGTGGGAATATAGGGAGAGGGGATAGAGGGACAGGGAATGGGGATGGGGGATAGGGGGATGGGGGATAGGGGGATGGGGGATAGGGGGATAGGGGGATAGGGGGATGGAGGGATAAGGGGATGGGGGGATAAGGGGATGGGGGGATAAGGGGATGGGGGGATGGGGGGATGGGGGGATAAGGGGATGGGGGGATGGGGGGATAAGGGGATGGGGGGATAAGGGGATGGGGGGATAAGGGGAAGGGGGGATGGGGGGATAAGGGGATGGGGGATGGGGGGATAAGGGGATGGGGGGATGGGGGGATAAGGGGATGGGGGGATGGGGGGATAAGGGGGATGGGGGGATAAGGGGATGGGGGGATGGGGGGATGGGGGGATGGGGGGATAAGGGGATGGGGGGATAAGGGGATGGGGGGATGGGGGGATAAGGGGATGGGGGGATAAGGGGATGGGGGGATAAGGGGATGGGGGGATGGGGGGATAAGGGGATGGGGGGATAAGGGGATGGGGGGATAAGGGGATGGGGGGATGGGGGATGGGGGATGGGGGATGGGGGATGGGGGGATGGGGGGATAAGGGGATAAGGGGATGGGGGGATGGGGGGATAAGGGGATAGGGGATGGGGGATAGGGGATTGGGGATTGGGGGATGGGGGGATAAGGGGATGGGGGGATAAGGGGATGGGGGATGGGGGATGGGGGGATAAGGGGATGGGGGGATAAGGGGATGGGGGGATGGGGGATGGGGGGATAAGGGGATGGGGGGATGGGGGGATGGGGGATGGGGGGATGGGGGGATGGGGGGATGGGGGGATAAGGGGATGGGGGGATAAGGGGATGGGGGGATAAGGGGATGGGGGGATGGGGGGATAAGGGGATGGGGGGATAAGGGGATGGGGGGATAAGGGGATGGGGGGATGGGGGGATGGGGGGATAAGGGGATGGGGGGATAAGGGGATGGGGGGATAAGGGGATGGGGGGATAAGGGGGATGGGGGGATGAGGGGATGGGGGGATAAGGGGGATGGGGGATGGGGGATAGGGGGATGGGGGGATGGGGGGATAAGGGGATGGGGGGATGGGGGGATAAGGGGATGGGGGGATAAGGGGATGGGGGGATGGGGGGATGGGGGGATGGGGGGATGGGGGATAAGGGGATGGGGGGATGGGGGGATAAGGGGATGGGGGGATAAGGGGATGGGGGGATGGGGGGATGGGGGGATAAGGGGATGGGGGGATAAGGGGATGGGGGGATGGGGGATGGGGGATGGGGGGATAAGGGGATGGGGGGATGGGGGATGGGGGGATAAGGGGATGGGGGGATGGGGGGATGGGGGGATAAGGGGATAAGGGGATTGGGGGATGGGGGGATAAGGGGATTGGGGGATGGGGGGATAAGGGGATTGGGGGATGGGGGGATAAGGGGATTGGGGGATGGGGGGATAAGGGGATGGGGGATAAGGGGATGGGGGGATAAGGGGATGGGGGGATAAGGGGATTGGGGGATGGGGGGATAAGGGGATTGGGGATTGGGGGATGGGGGGGATGGGGGGATAAGGGGATGGGGGGATGGGGGGATGGGGGATAAGGGGATGGGGGGATGGGGGGGGATGGGGGGGATGGGGGGGGATGGGGGGATAAGGGGATGGGGGGATAAGGGGATGGGGGGGATGAGGGGATGAGGGGATGGGGGAATGAGGGGATGAGGGGATGAGGGGATGGGGGAATGAGGGGATGAGGGGATGGGGGATGAGGGGATGGGGGATGAGGGGATGAGGGGATGAGGGGATAAGGGGATGGGGGGATGGGGGATGGGGGGATGGGGGATGAGGGGATGGGGGATGAGGGGATGAGGGGATAAGGGATGGGGGATGGGGGATGGGGGATGGGGGGATGGGGGGATGGGGGGATGGGGGATGGGGGATAAGGGGATGGGGGGATGGGGGGATGGGGGATAAGGGGATGGGGGGATGGGGGATAAGGGGATGGGGGGATGGGGGGATGGGGGGATAAGGGGATGGGGGGATAAGGGGATGGGGGGATAAGGGGATGGGGGGATGGGGGATAAGGGGATGGGGGATAAGGGGATGGGGGATGGGGGATAAGGGATGGGGGATAAGGGGATGGGGGGATGGGGGGATGGGGGATGGGGGGATAAGGGGATGGGGGGATGGGGGATAAGGGGATGGGGGATAAGGGGATGGGGGGGATGGGGGATAAGGGGATGGGGGATAAGGGGATGGGGGGATGGGGGGATGGGGGGATAAGGGGATAAGGGGATGGGGGATAAGGGGATGGGGGATAAGGGGATGGGGGGATGGGGGATAAGGGGATGGGGGGATGGGGAATAAGGGGATGGGGGGATGGGGGATAAGGGGATGGGGGGATGGGGGATAAGGGGATGGGGGATAAGGGGATGGGGGGATGGGGGGATGGGGGATAAGGGGATGGGGGGATGGGGGGATAAGGGGATGGGGGGATGGGGGATAAGGGGATGGGGGATAAGGGGATGGGGATAAGGGGATGGGGGAGGGGGAGGGTGGGGGAGGGGGGGGGGGGGGGGAGGGGGGGGGGGGATGGGGGAGGGGGAGGGGGGAGGGGGGGGGGGGGAGGGGGGTGGGGGAGGGGGGGGGGGGAGGGGGGGAGGGGGGGGGGGAGGGGGGGGAGGGGGGGGGGGGGGAGGGGGGGGGGGAGGGGGGGGGGAGAGGGGGGAGGGGGGGGGGGGGGGGGGGAGGGGTGGGGGGGGGGGGAGGGGGGGGGGGGGAGGGGGGGGGGGGGGGGGGGGGAGGGGGGGGGGGGGGGGGGGGGGAGAGGGGGGGGGGGGGGGGGGGGGAGGGGGGGGGGGGGGAGGGGGGGGGGAGGGGGGGGGGGGGGGGGGGGGGGGGGGATGGGGGGGGGGGGAGGGGGGGAGGGGGGGGAGGGGGGGGGGGAGGGGGGGGGGGGGAGGGGGGGGGGGGGGGGGAGGGGGGGGGGGGGGAGGGGGGGGGGGGGGGGGGGGGGGGGGGGGGGGGGGGGGGGGGGGGGTGGGGGGGGGGGGGGGGGGGGGGGGGGGGGAGGGGGGGGGTGGGGGGGGGGGGGGGAGGGGGGGGGGGGGGGGGGGGGGGGGGGGGGGAGGGGTGGGGGAGGGGGGAGGGGGTAGGGGATGGGGGAGGGGGGGGATGGGGGGAGAGGGGGATGGGGGATGGGGAGGGGTAGGGGATGGGGGAGGGGGGATGGGGGGATGGGGGATAGGGGATGGGGGGAGGGGATGGGGGGATGGGGAGGGGGAGGGGGAGGGGAGGGGGGATGGGGGAGGGGGGATGGGGATGGGGGGAGAGGGGGGAATGGGGGGAGGGGGATGGGGGATGGGGGGATGGGGGATAGGGGATGGGGATGGGGGATAGGGGAGGGGGGATGGGGGGATAAGGGGATGGGGGGATGGGGGATAGGGGATGGGGGGGGGATAGGGGTTGGGGGGATGGGGGGATGGGGGATAGGGGGATGGGGGGATGGGGATAGGGGATGGGGGGATAAGGGGATGGGGGGATGGGGGATAAGGGGATGGGGGGATAGGGGATGGGGGGAGGGGGAGGGGATGGGGGGGAAGGGGATGGGGGGATGGGGGATAGGGGGAGGGGGGGATAGGGGGATGGGGGATAAGGGGATGGGGGATAGGGGATGGGGGGATGGGGGAGGGGGGGGGATGGGGGATGGGGGTAAGGGGATGGGGGGGATGGGGGATAGGGTGGGGGGGATGGGGGGAGGGGGGATAGGGGGAGGGGGGAGGGGGTAGGGGGATGGGGGGATGGGGGGGATAGGGATAGGGGGATGGGGGATAGGGGATGGGGGAGGGGATGGGGGGAGGGGTGGGGGTGGGGGATGGGGGATAGGGGTGGGGGGGGTGGGGGTAGGGGATGGGGGAGGGGGTGGGGGAGGGGTGGGGGGAGGGGGTAGGGGTGGGGGAGGGGGGTGGGGGAGTGGGGGATGGGGGGGGGGAGAGGGGGGAGGGGTGGGGGGGGGATGGGGAGGGGGAGGGGGAGAGGGGATGGGGGAGGGGGATGGGGGAGGGGATGGGGGGATGGGTGGGGGAGGGGGGGGGATGGGGGAGGGGAGAGGGGGAAGGGGGGAGGGGGATGGGGGAGAGGGGGATGGGGGATAGGGGGATGGGGGGGGGGATAGGGGGGTGGGGGGGATAGGGGGTGGGGGATAGGGGGGATGGGGGAAGGGGGATGGGGGAGGGGGGTGGGGAGGGGGCTAGGGGGTGGGGGAAGGGGGAGGGGGGATGGGGAGGGGGTAGGGGATGGGGGGAGGGGGATGGGGGAGGGGAAGGGGGATGGGAGGGGTAGGGGGAGGGGGGGGGGGAGGGGGATTGGGGGATGGGATGGGGAGGGGGGGAGGGGGGATAGGGGGATGGCGGATAAGGGAATGGGGGATAAGGGGATGGGGGATAAGGGGGACGGGGGGATAAGGGGATGGGGATAAGGGGATGGGGATATGGGGGTAAAGGTGATGGGGGCTGATAGGGGG
>NC_092767.1:72501173-72561727 GCF_047496795.1 Chiloscyllium punctatum
GGAGTCTGAGGTGGTAGGGGAAGACCTAAATGAGTTTTTTGCTTCTGTCTTTACGAAGAAACAAACTTTGTAGTGAAAGAAACGAACTTTGTAGTGAATGAAACCTTTGAAGAGCAGGTGTGCATGCTGGAATGGATAGAGATAGAGGAAGCTGATGTGCTGAAAGTTTTGTCAAACATTAAGATTGACAAGTCGCCAGGCCCGGACTAGATTTGTCCTCGGCTGCTTTGGGAAACGAGAAATGCAATTGCTTCGCCACTTGCGAAGATCTTTGCATCCTCGCTCTCCACTGGAGTCGTACCTGAGGACTGGAGAGAGGCAAATGTAATTCCTCTCTTCAAGAGAGGAAATGGGGAAATCCCTGGCAATTACAGACCAGTAAGTCTCACGTTTGTCGTCTGCAAGGTGTTTAGAAAGGATTCTGAGGGATAGGATTTATGACCATCTGGAAGAGCATGGCTTGATTAAATGCAGTCAACATGGCTGTGTGAGGGGCAGGTCATGCCTCACAAACATTATCGAGTTCTTTGAGGATGTGACTAGAAAAGTTGATGAGGGTCAAGCTGTGGATGTGGTGTATATGGACTTCAGCAAGGCATTTGATAAGGCTCATTCAGAAGGTTAGGAGGAATGGGATACAAGGGAACGTAGCTGTCCGGATACAGAATTGGCTGGCCAACAGAAGACAGCGAGTAGTAGTAGAAGGAAAATATTTTGCCTGGATGTCTGTGGTGAGTGGTGTTCCACAGGGCTCTGTCCTTGGGCCTCTACTGTTTGTAATTTTTATTCATGGCTTGGATGAGGGGATTGAAGGATGGGTCGGCAGGAGTTTGCAGATGACACAAAGGTCGGAGGTGTCGTTGACAGTATAGAGGGCTGTTGTAGGATGCAGATGGAGTTCAACCTGGATAAATGAGAGGTGATGCATTTTGGAAGGTCGAATTTGAAAGCTGAGTACAGGATTAAGGATAGGATTCTTGGCAGTGTGGAGGAACAGAGGGATCTTGGGGTGCAGGTACATAGATCCCTTAAAATGGCCACCCAAGTGGACAGGGTTGTTAAGAAAGCACATGGTGTTTTGGGTTTCAGTAACAGGGGGATTGAGTTTAAGAGTCGTGAGATCTTGGTGCAGCTCTATAAAACTTTGGTTAGACCGCGCTTGGAATACAGCGTCCAGTTCTGGTCGCCCTATTATAGGAAAGATGTGGATGCTTTGGAGAGGGTTCAGAGGAGATTGACTGAGCTCGGACTTTTTTCATTGGAGAAAAGGAGGAGAAGAGGGGACCTAATTGAGGTATACAAGATAATGAGGGGCATAGATAGAGTCGATAGCCAGAGACTATTTCCCAGGGCAGAATGACTAACACGAGGGGTCATAGTTTTAAACTGTTTGGAGGAAAGTATAGAGGGGATGTCAGAGGCGGGTTCTTTAAGCAGAGAGTTGAGAGAGCATGGAATGTGTTGCCAGCAGCAGTTGTGGAAGCAAGGTCCTTGGGGACATTTTAAGAGACTGCTGGACATGCACGTGGTCACAGAAATTTGAGGGTGCATGAGGATCAGTGGTCGGCACAACATCGTGGGCTAAAGGGCCTGTTCTGTGCTGTACTGTACTGTACTATGATTGCATGGCAGAGCGACTCAATAGGCTGAATGGCCTAAGTTCTGCTCCTCACGGTTTAACCAACAGCTCACCACCACCATCTGAGAGGGGGCAATCAGACAGACAGTAAATGTTTGCCTAGATCCTGAGAGTGATTTTTTAAAAACACCAGTTTGACTTTTAGTCTCTGATAACATTTGTAAAGTGAGTTTTTACACCTTGATTCTGTCTACAGCATCTACAAGACGGAAATTAGGCCATTCAGCCCATCAAGCCTGCTGCACCATTCAATCTTGGCTGATAAGTTTCTCTATCCCATTCTCCTGCTTCCTCCCTACAACCCTTGATCCCCTCTATACTCAAGACCCCATCTATCTCCGTATTAAATAAACTCCGTGACCTGGCCTCCAATCTTCTGTGGCAATGAATTCTATAAATTCACGACTCACCCTGCACCATCCTTCCACCCGTCTGCTGTTGGAATCATAGAATCCCTACAGAGACTCGTAGTGTGATATACAGGAGGCTAACCTAATTGCCCTGACACTGGGTAATAGGGGGGACAGATGGGTTTCACCATTGGGTCCCCCATTCTGGCCTCGGTGTGGTGAGTGGGGAGGTTCGGTGGGAGAGTGGGTAGCTCAGGGTTTCTGGCCTTTCCAACATCTCTGCCGTGTTATCCCGTGAACGTACAGGCAGCAGTTGGAGCAGCAGAGGTTGGAGCAGCAGAGGTTGGAACAGCAGCGACTGGAGCAGCAGCGACTGGAACAGGAACGCGAACAGCAGGAGAAGCGCAGTGCAGGTACAGTGCAGCCAGGAGGCACTGTTGCCTCACGGTGGGGTTCCAATCGCCCGCGGGCTGGAGGGAGGTGGAGGGGTTATTTTGGGGACAGGGCCCCATATGCAGCACTTGCCCACTGGGAAATCTCAGGCGAGTACTGGGAAGGGTGCGGGAACGAGAGGCCTTGGTGGTGGATCAGCGGTGATTGCATTGAACGGCCGAGCAGAGTCGATGGGCCGAATGGCCTGAGTGTCCTCTTTGGTTATCCTGTTTCCTGAGGGCAGATGACGAAACCTTTCCTCAGGAGGAGGAGGACAGGGTGGGGTTTGAGGGGCATTGCGCGGGGGGGGGGGGGGGGTTAGAGTGTGAGAGCGTCGGTTAAAGCTCCTGGTCTAAGCTGAGCCCCCACTTGGGGGGGGGACTCCCGTTGGCGAGTTGTGTATCTCCCCAGCATCTGACAGTTCAGGAGAGCAATTTCCTTTTTTCTTTTAAATTGTAAATCCCTGAGAGTGGATTTAATTCCCTGCTTCCTGTCAGACACCCAGCGTCCGACTGACCTGGCTCACGCCCCTGAACAACTTGCATTTACGTAGTGCCTTTTAGATGCAGTGCTTCGCAAATGTTCACCATGGCACTGTTGCCAGACTCGCAAAGTTGTGCTCCCTCCCTCCCTCTTTTCTCCCACCTCCCCTTCCTCTCTTTCCCCCTCCCCTTTTCCTCCCTCTGTCTTCCCCCTTCCCCCTTTCTTCTTCTCTCCCCCTCCCCTTCTTCTCCTCTTTACCCCCCCCCCCCCCCCCTGACTAGTTTTGTGAATCTTGTGCCTTTGATGCCTTTAACACGGTGTACCGAGTGGGGCTGTGACTGTGAGGGAGAGAGTGAGGGTAGATGTACCCTCTCTGCGCCTTGAACGAGGAGCTGGGTTCCTGCTGAGATGCAGGAGCCTCTCGGGCGCAGTAGTTGCTCATGTGCTGTGTGCGCTCCCTGCTGTCAGCTCCACAGCCAGCACAGCCCCTTTGGGAAAGGAAGGGGCCAACGTCGGCTGGGTGGGCCAAACCGACCCCTGCCACCCCCCACCCCGTCGCAGGGAGTGGAGGGTCAGCGGACATCGTAACCAACACCTGCTCTTCGTTTCCTAGCACCTGGGCCTCCACCCCCACCCGGGGGGGCCCCTGCCCCGCCTGGACCCCCACCTCCCCCGGGACCACCGCCGCCTCCCGGACCCCCGCCTCCCGGACCCCCGCCTCCACTGTTGGGGAGTGGGCCTCCCCCTGCTCCACCGCCACCGCCCCCTTCTGGCCAGTTGGGGGGTGGTCCCGGAGGCGGTCTCGCTGAGGCCCTGCAGGCAGCCAAGCTGAAGAAGGTGGCACGGGTGAGTGATGGTGACGGGGTGGGGGGGGGGGGGGGGGTGAGGGGGGGATGTGGGAAGGGTGATGGGGGTGTGGAGAAGGGATAGGGTGAATGGGGGCGAGACAGGGAGATGGTGGGGGGAGGGGGGGCAAGGGGGAGGGTGTGTGATGGGGATGGTGGGGGTGTGGGGATGGGGAGGGGAGCATGGCACTTTCTGCCGTTAAATAATCCACAGTGTGCTGTTGCCAAACCCCACCCCCTCTGGATGTGGACTTTGATCAGTTCGGACTCTTTTGTCCTTGGGTTTGAGGTGATTTGGGGTCGTTGGGGGGGGGGATGCGTTTGGTGAGGGTTTGGGATTTAGTGGAAACCTATAAAATTCTAACTGGACTAGGCAGACTTGATGGGCAGAATGGCCTGCCCTGTGCCATATGGTTCAATGGGAGCTGAAACAGTGCAACTGGGGGAAATCGGCCAGTTCGATACACCAGCCTCTCAGACTAATTCCTAGGGTGGCAGGCGTGGCATCTGAGGGGAGATACATTCACTGGAGTTTAGACAAACAAGGGGAATCTTAGATCCCAATAAAATTTGAACAGGACTCGTTTAAGGTGAGAGGGGAAAGATATAAAAGGGACCTAAGGGGCAATGTTTTCACGCAGAGGGTGGTGCGTGTATGGAATGAGCTGCCAGAGGAAGTGGTAGAGGCTGATACAATTACAACATTTAAAAGGCACCTGGATGGGTATATGAATAGGAAGGGTTTGGAGGGATATGGGCCAAATGCTGGCAAATGGAACTAGATTGGTTTGGGATATCTGGTCGTCATGGACGAGTTGGATGTCTGTTTCTGTGCTGCACACCTCTGTGACTCTACGACCGAGTAAAGGCAGGAAGGATGTTCTCAGTGACCAGGGGTGTCCAGAACCGGGGGGGGGGGGGGGGGGTCACGGTCTAAGGATATGGGAAGGACTGAGATGGGGAGAAATGTCTCCACCCAGCGAGTGGAGGAGCCTGTGGGATTCTCTGCCACAGAAAGTGGTTGAGGCCAAAACATTGAATATTTCCAAGGAGTTAGATATAGTTCTGAGGGATAAAGGGATCAAGGGGTATGGGGAAAGGGTGGGAACAGGAACTTCCTCTTTGTGGGTACTGCTTCCAGGTTAAGGGTTACCATGTTAACTGGCCCAGTAGTTCTTCTCATCCATGTAATCAAGAATTAATTTCTTCATTATTGATGCAAAGTCTTGAAGTTAGTTTCACATTTTCTTAGAGAAACAAACTGCAAGTGAGAAACTTTCCTTTTTTGTGATTTTTTTTTTAGGGGAAAGATTTGACAATGATCAGCCATGGTCATATTGAATAGCGGAGCCCTGTCAAGGGGCCAAATGGCCTACTGCTGTTGCTATTTTGTGTGTTGTTCACAAGTCTTTTAATGCTTTATCGCTTTCTAAAAACAGAAGATCCAGGCACTGTTGAGGGATAAGTGCACAGCAAGCTCCCACAAACAGTGACCAGGCCAGGGCCCCGCCCCCTCCCCAGTAAATCCAGGGCTGTTGGTCTTGGGGAGGCTTTGGGGTCTGAACAGCGGGCAGTGTTCCCGCCCTCTCACCTGCGGTGAGGGGAGCAACTATTTCTGGGATCTTGCTGTGCAGGGTCTGTCAGGGGTGGCTGGGGCAATGGGTCTTGGGCAGCAGAAAGGGGCGCTCAGTCTCTCTGTGATGATTCCCCATTTGGTGAATTCTAAAGTCTCAGCTGTGTGTGTCTCTCTCTCGCACCACCCCACCACTATCTTCCCCCCTCTTTTTTTCCCGCCCCCCCCCCCCCCAGGCTGAGGACAACGCCCGCACGAGTGGGAGCTCCAGCCCCCGGAGTGACAACAGCAAGAACAGTGGCGGGGGAGGTGGAGGAGGAGGGGGAGGAGGAGGAGGAGGGCTGATGGAGGAGATGAGCGCCATGTTGGCACGAAGGTGAGTCTCTGGGCTGATCGACAGGGTGGGGCCTTGCGATTTCCTGTCACGAATTCTACCGCCTGCAGCAGTTCCTGTTTTTGTCGAGGTGCAGTGCTGCTTACCGCCTGTCCCTACGTTAGGGCGAGGGGTTAATCCAGGTACCCAGGTAACATTCTGGGGATCTGGGTTCAAATCCCACTACGGACGACAGAGCCTGTTGCCTGGGGAGGTGGCCACGTGGGGTGGGGGACGGAAGAGGCTGTGACCGAGTGGTGGAGGGGGAAGGGGAATGTGGCCTAGCGGGGCAGGGGGGATTGGGAGAGCCTGTGACCTGGGGGGCAGGGGAAAGCAACCTAATGGAGTGGGAAACGAGAGAGCCTGTGGCCTCGAGGGGGGGGGGGGGGGGGGGGGGAGGGGAAAGCGGCCGAGTGGGGTTGAGTGTATGGGGACAGCCTGTGGCCCAGTGGGAATCCAGTGACCACATGGCGCTGTGTGAAGAACACAGGGGGTAACTTGCATCCACTGGGGGGGGGGGGGGGGGGTGGGGGGGGGGGGGGGGGGGGGGGGGGGGGGGGGGGGGGGGGGGGGGGGGGGGGGGGGGGGGGGGGGGGGGGGGGGTAACTGCACTTCACCTTCATGTTGGACCAGTGACCTGGAGGGTGGACTCGCCCATTGGGGGAGTGAGGGAGGGAAGGGGAGAGTAGGTTGGATACAGGGGTGTGCGTGTCAGTGGAGGGACGGGGGGTGGGGTAGTGGCATGTTGCTAACCAAAGCCACTCTACCTCTCCACGTTAACCCCGGTCTCCCCCTTTCGCTTCAGACGGAAAGTGTCCGAGAAGCCTCCAGTGAAGAAAGACGATGAACCAAGTGTAAGTGACAGGGTTGGGGGGGGGGGGTGGGGTTTGGGTGTTTGGGGGGGGGGAGGGGTGGGGGCGAGCAGAATTGGCGACCTCTGGACGACATAGGCTGAGATCAGGAGGGGGTAGTGATTTGGAGGCAAACCGAGGGATTTTGAGATCATCATGGCGCTTGACCGGGAATTGTGGGATTGCTGAGTGAGCCCCGGTGGGAGGGAGGGAGGTGATATATGATGTGAAGCTTGTTAATGGCCTGGTTTGGAGGGAGGGGGCTGTTGGGATGGTAAGGGCTGAATGAATGGGGCACCCATTGGCGAAGTGAAATCTGGAGGGAACTATGGGCCTGAAGGAAGTTAATTGGCATCAGATGAGAATGTCTCTGACTCTGCCTGTGAGGTCGGGGTGTGTGTGAGGTGTTTATAAACTGATGGCCTCCTATGAGTTGGGGGAGGTGTGAGGGGGTTGGGTGGGGCTGAACAGTCTGCTCGGTGTTGAATGTCTCTTTTTTTTTTTTAACCCCATTGTTTAATCTGTTTTCTCTCCAGGAAGACACCAACACAGTGACCAAAGTGACGACCGTACACAGCAGTGGTATGCTTCAATTCTCTGCTTTCAGACAAACTGTGCTTTCTTGCATTTTCCCTTGTCCCAGGTGAGGTGGGTGCTGACTGTCTGGTGTGAGGGGGGGGGTCACACTAATGGTTGGAGCTGAAGGGGGCCTGATCTTATTTGACTGGAGAAGCCACAGTGAAAGGCCATTGGTAACAATAAAAAGAGATTGCTGGGAAAACTCAGCAGATCTGTGGAGAGAAAGCAGAGTTAGTCTTTCGGGTCGAGTGAGTATTCAGAAACGTTAACTTTGTTTCCCTCTCTCTGTCTCCACAGATGCTGTCAGAACTGCTGAGGTTTTCTGAGCAATTTCTACTGTTGTGTCTGATCTCCATAAGTATAGAACCCCCTGCAGTCCAGAAAGAGGCTATTCGGTCCATTGAGTCTGCACCTACCCTCCCATCTTTGTCTGTGAACTGTTTCCCGGGATGAGAGCTTTGTCCTTTTTGAGGAGGACACTGGGTAATCTTGGCCAATGCACTCCAGAGTGTGGAACAATGAAGAGACAGGTCTGAGGATGATTCTGATAGGGTCAGCATGCAGTGAGGGGAGGGTTGGGGTGGCAGGGAGAGAGGCACAGTCTCTGGATGTGAAACCGAACATTTCAGACGGACATGAGGGAAAATGTTTTCGCTCAGGAGGTCATAGAGATGTACAGCATGGAAACAGACCCTTTGGTCCATCCTGTCCATGCCGACCAGATATCCCAATCTGATCTAGTCCCACCTGCCAGCACCCGGCCCATATCCCTCCAAACTCTTTCTATTCACATACCCATCCAAATGCCTTTTAAATGTTGTAATTGTACCAGCCTCCACCACTTCCTCTGGCAGCTCATTCCATGCACACACCACCCTCTGTGTGAAAAAGTTGCCCCTTAGGTCTCTCTTATATCTTTCCCCTCTCACCCTAAACCTATGCCCTCTAGTTCTGGACTCCCCCACCCCAGGGAAAAGACTTTGTCTATTTATCCTATCCATACCCCTCATGATTTTATAAACCTCTATAAGGTCACCCCTCAGCCTCCGATGCTCCAGGGAAAACAGCCCCAGTCTGTTCAGCCTCTCCTTGTAGCTCAGATCCTCTAACCCTGGCAACATCCTTGTAAATTTTTTCTGAACCCTTTCCAGTTTCACATCTTTCCGATAGGAAGGAGACCAGAATTGTATACAATATTCCAACAATGTCCTGTACAGCCGCAACATGACCTCCCAACTCCTGTACTCAATACCTTGGTTCAATTCCAGCCTCTGGCAACTGTCTGTGTGAAGTTTGCACATTCTCCCCATGTCTGCGTGGGTTTCCTCCGGGTGCTCCGGTTTCCTTAAGCAGTCCAGGGATGTATAGGTTAGGGTGGATTGGCCATGCTAAATTGTCCCATAGTGCCCAGGGATGTGCAGGTTAGGGTGGATTGGCCATGGGGAATAACTCTATATTGTCCAGCTGTATGTGTAGTTAGGTGTATCATTCAGGGGAAACATAAAGTAATACAGTAGGGGAATGTGTCTGGGTGGGATACTGTTCGGAGGGTTGGTGTGGACTTATTGGGCCGAAAAGCCTGTTTCCACACTGAAGGGATTCTATTGTATTCCACACTGTCACATTTCGGATGCAGTTACAGAGAAACATTGTCTCAGCTGCTCTTGGGCACCCCCAAGTGCTGATTTGAGGAACAGCAAAGACCCAAGTTTCCTGACTTGGCTCCTCTACTTCATCCACAATATGGACAATCCAGCAGCAATTTTTCCAGATTTCTTTTTGTTTGTTGGACAGTCCTATGTTGGGGTCCCAACAGCCCCAATCTTTATTTCCCCCACCCACTGCCACCATTTTCAATGCTTCCCCACCCTAACAAGGACCTTGGATGGTGTTGTAAAACGGAGGAACCTAGGGGTTCTGGTATATAATTCTTTTGAAGTTGCGTCACTGGGTGGTTAAGAAGGCATTTAGCGCACTTGCCTTCACTGCTCAGACCTTTTGAGTGTAGGAGTTGGGATGTCATGTTGCGGTTGTACAGGACATTGGTGAGACCTCTACTGGAGTACTGTGCCCAGTTCTGTTCGTCCTGCTGTAGGAAGGATATTATTAAACTGGAGAGGATTCAGAAAAGATCTACCAGGAGGTTGCTAGGAATGGGACTGGAGGGTTGGGGGGTGGTCTGAGTTATAAGAAGAGGCTGGATAGGCTGGAGCACTTTTCACTGGAGCATCGGAGGCTGAGGGGTGACCTTTATAGATTTTTATAAAATCATGAGGGGAATCGATAAGGTGAGTGGCAGGTGTCTTTTCCCTAGGGTGGGGGTATTGAAGACTAGTGGGGGGGGGGGCATATTTTTGAGAGAGATTTAAGAAGGACATGAGCAATATTTTCAGTGTGTAGAATGAACATCCACATCCCTGGACACTATATGGGGCAATTTAGCATGGCCAATCCACCCTAACCTGCACATCTTTGGATTGTGGGAGGAAAATGGAACACCCGGAGGAAACCCACACAGACACTGGGAGAATGTGCAAACTCCACACAGACAGTCGCCCGAGGCTAGAATCGAAACCAGGTCCCTGCTAACATGAAGCAGCAGTGCTAACTGCCTGTGTGGAGTTTGCACATTCTCCCTGTGTCTGCGTGGGTTTCCTCCAGGTCCTCCGGTTTCCTCCCACAGTCCAAAGATGTGCAGGTCAGGGTGGATTGGCCATGCTAAATTGCCCGTAGTGTTAGGTGCATTAGTTAGGGGAATGGGTCTGGGTGGGTTGCTCTTCGGAGGATTGGTGTGGACTTGGGCCGAAGGGCCTGTTTCCATGCTGTAGGGAATCTAATCTAATCTAACCATCATCTGCCATGGCAGGATTCGAACCCGGGCCCCCAGAATGCTCTGGAGATTAGGAGTTGGAGGTGACTGAATTGTAATATATAGAGTCACATAGCACGGAAACAGACCCTTCCGACCAACTTGTCCATGTCAACCAGATATCCCAACCCAATCTAGTCCTGTTTGCCAGCACTTGGCCCATATCCCTCCAAACCCTTCCTATTCATATTCCCAACCGGGTGCCTTTTAAATGTTGTAATTGTACCAGTCTCCACCACTTCCTCTGGCAGCTCATTCCATACACGTACCACCCTCTGTGTGAAAACGTTACACCTAAGATCCTGTGGGGGACTTGGCCAGTTGGATGTGGAAAGGGTGTTTCCTCTTGAGGGAGAATGTAGGACTGGAAGACCGGAAGGGCTACAGATGCTGGAGGCCGGAGCCGATAGATGGAAGAACACAGCAGTTCAGGCAGCATCTGACCGAAAGGTTGACTCTCCAGCCCCTTGGCAGCTGTGCTTTTCCAGTTTCATGTCTAGAACGAGGCGTCACTGTTTAATAATAAGGGGGCTCCCATGGGAAACCGAGATGAGGAAATATTTTATTTCTGAGGATTATGAGACTCTTTGGAATTCTCCTCCTCCAAAAGCAGCGAGTGCAGAATCTTCAATTATGTTGATGACAGAGGGAGATCAATTCTTGATGACCGAGGGAGTGAAAGATTATCGGTGGAGGGATGTGCGGAAATGTAGAGCTGAGGTTAAAATCAGATCAGCTGTAATCTTACTGAATGGGTTACCAGGCTGGAAGGGCAGAGTGGCATACCCTTGTTCCTTGTTGGTAACAATCGACCAATCATCACCCTTTTCGCCGCGGGGTAAATTGCTTTGAAATTTGGCATTCTTGTGCGTGTGTCCTGAGGGGGTGGAGCAAGATGAGACTCTATTTAGTGTCACGTCTCTCTTAAAGGTGAGTGTTGCCCGGTTTCCATGGAAACTGTGCACCTTGACTTGATTCTCATCGGATAAAGCAGCGCCGAAGTGAAAGGGTGTTCTGATTTTCCTCTTGTTTGTTTTCAGAATCCGTGAAGAGACCTTGGGAAAAACCCAGTTCGTCAGTCTCCAGGTGAGTGTCACGTTTGGGTCGGGGGGAGGGGGGGGGGTGGGGAGGAAGGTGTGGGGAAAGGTCACCTTCAGCCGGTTGTGAAGTGCGGCCATTCTGTCCCCCAGAGAGCTGTCCTCCATGGAATTCTGTGTCGCTGAAAGCATTTGAGGCCAAAACGTTTGAATGTTTCTGAGAAGGAATTGGTTACAGTTCTTGCAGACCAAGGGATTCAAAGGGTATTGAGGGAACGAGGGACTGAATTGGATGATCGTGTTGAATGGTGGGGGGGCAGACTCAAAGGGGCAGAATGGCCTGTTCCTGTCAGTTGACGATGATATTAGGAGGAAGCATAGATCACAGTCTTGGTAGTGTGTGGTTGTCCACATCATCCTCCCGGGGCCCATTACCTCATCCATTCCCACCCAGAGCATGGCCTGCACAGCCCCACCTGGTAAGATATCAACTTGGTTTATTTTATTTTTTCTGGATACAGTCCTTCACCCAGATCAGGACAATACCCAGGACTGGACTGACCAGTGGCAAGTAACATTCATGCCACATAAATACAAAGCTATGACCATCACCAATAATGTGGAGGTGCCCATGTTGGACTGGGGTGGACAAAGTTAAATCTCTCAACACCAGGTTATAGTCCGACAGGTTTATTGTGGAAGCACTAGATTTTGGAGTGTCGCTCCACAACCACCTGATGAAGGAGCAGCGCTCCAAAAGCTAGTGCTTCCAAATAAACCTGTCGGACTAAACCAGGTGTTGTGAGATTTTTAACTTCTTCACTAATAAGACGATGTAACCATTGCCCCTTGACATTCAACGGAGTTTACTGTCACTGAATCCCTCACTATCGACATGCTGAGGGGTTACTGTTGACCAGAAACTCAACTGAACTCATGACAGGATGTTGTGTGGTATGGAAGGTTTGAGTTAGAAAGAAATGGTGGAGCCTTTTTCACTGGAGCGTAGGAGGTTGAGGGGCGACCTGATAGAAGTTTATAAAATAATGAGAGGTATAGATAGAGTTGATGGTAGTTGTCTTTTCCCTGAAGCTGGGGAATTTCAAGACTAGGGGGTAAGACTAGGAGATTTAAAGACGAGAGGCAAATTGTGATGGTTAGTGTGTGGAATGAACTCTGAGGAAGTGGTGGATGTGGGTGCAATTATAACATTTAAAAGACATTTGGATAAGGACGTGAATAGGAAAGGTTTGGAGGGATATGGGCCAGGAGCAGGCAGGTGGGACTAGTTTGGTTTGGGATTATGGTCAGCATGGACTGGCTGGGCCGAAGGGTCTGTCTTTGCCGACTGTATGACATAAGCGCAGTATCTACTAACCACTGAGCCACCGTGCCACCCAATGAGGAGCACGGATGAAGAATGTAGAGGGTTAGAGGTTATGTGGTTGATCTCTATTTGAAAAGGTGGCAATGCAGTTTGGAGAAACTGGAGTCTGAAATGGAGCTGAGGCTGTGATTCGTTGATTGTCAGTGAAGCTCCATTGGTCAGTTTTGAGCATGTGACTGGGCTGGGTACTCTGCGTCGGTGGATCCACAGCTGGTTTGGCCGTTGGGTGTGGTCAGCGTTCAGAATCCAGGCAAGGCCTCTAGCATCTGCCTCTGTTTCTCGGTGAATTTTGTGGTTTTTTTTCTCTCTCTCCCATATTGCTTCCTCGATTTGACCTCTCTCTCGCTCTGCAGAGGTAACTCCATGCTGAAGACGACAGACTCCTCAAGCAGTTCACATGCTGGCACTCAGCCTAGGTACCTGCCGTTCAAATCGCTGTCTGTCGGCACTTTGCTGGCGCTCTTGCAACTGAGGGTTAAAGATTTGAGGGAGGGGTCAGCACTGCAGTCGTCCACTGTGACCAATTGTCCACTTGCCTGGTTGTCCATTTTGTGGCCAACTGTCCACTGGCCTGGTCCCACCCCTTCTGTGCCCCCACCCCCCCACCCACCCCCCAACCATCCAATTTGTGACCAGAAGCCCGATTGCTCCCATTTTATCTCAGCCGGGAGTGAGGTGGAGAAGTTTGCAACGTTTTGATTTGAGGTCTGGTGGGAGACCTTCAGGTGATTCTGGTGACGAGGGTTTGTGTGGGATGCTGTTGGGCGTCAATGGCGAGCTCCCACATCCTGCAGTCTCCAGGTTGGGTGGTGGGGCGGGGTGTAGCAGTAGGCCATAGCTCCAGCCCTTGGCCATAGTTTCCAGGTTCGCGACCACTCCAAGGGTTGACTCTCTCAGACTGTGTCCTGTTGGGCGATTGGCTATCTCTCCATCAACTCAACGCACTAATTTGCTGATGGTGACAGCGGGGGGGGTTCACGGTCCTCCAGGACCATGAGGGGGTCAGGCAGCAGCAACCCAATGCTGCTCAGTCAGATGGGAGCAAGCCACCCACCCTCCTTGGTCACCTTGCACCCCCCAGCCTTACCCCTGTCCCTGGCCAGCTCTGGTACCCCTCCCTCAGGATTTAACTCGCGATTATTTCAGCATTCAGTGCTTAAAAAGCTTCTGCACAAACAGCTTTTAGCTTCTGGTCTCTGTGCTGGGGCAAAGACAGGGTTGGAAGTGATGTAACATCTGTCTGTCGTCATTGAGCCACCTGCGCACGCTCAGCAGTGAGCACTCCCACTGTCGGAGGGTCAGTGCAGAGGGAGGGCCGCATTTGTCAGAGGGTCAGCGCCGAGGGAGTGCCCCACTGTCGGAGGGTCAGCGCTGAGGGAGCACCGTGCTGTCGGAGGGTCAGTATTCCAGTTGAGGTATTGCCCACCCTCTATGGTCCACATGTGGAACCTGTTGAAAACCATTTCAAGCTGGTAAAGGGAAGTTTTCTCTCCTGTTTATTCGTCAAACCAACAAATGTGCTGCTTATTCCCTTTATTGTACGTGGGAGCTTGCTGTGCTCAAAATGGCTACCGTGCTTTCTGACGCGATGGCAGTGACTGTGTTCCAAATCCATCGCCTTATTGGTTGTAAATTCTGTGGGATGCCTCTCTATTGTGGAAGTTGCTACGGGAATATCTTCTTCCTTTCACTCCTCCCCCTCTCTAATTGTTCTTTGTCCTTCAGCCCTTGACTCTCATCGCTGTGTGCACCCCCAGCAGCCCCCAGGTCTCTCCTTGACCCTCTGGGAGTGGCAGGAGAATGACTGACTGACTGACTGACTGACTGACTTTGACTACTTCCTGTTTTTCCATCTGTCACCCCATCCCCACCTCAGACCAGGCCCAGGATACATGGCAGTCCCTCCCATCCTGACCCATTCCCCTCTCCCTGTCTCCTCCTCCCTCCTGCCTCCGACCTCGTGTTAAGTGGGTGTACTCAGTCAGTGAGCTGTTCTGTCCACCCCTCCCATACCCTCTTGCACTGATCCACCTGCTCCCGCCCAATGCCCCTCCAGTGTTAAGGCGGCCCTCAGTTTGATGGATTGATGCTTGTTTCTTCCCCCAGGGTCAAATCCACTCCCACAAGTAATGACGCAACATCAGATGATAGCGACGCAGACCGGATGAGACAGGTACTGATCCCCTGGCTCGGGGGTGGGGGGTGGTGCTGCTTTACTGGTGGTTCCATTGGACACTGAGCTTCAGGGGTCTGGGGGAGCCCATTCACTTCTCTCCTTCCTTGGTGGTGGGGGAGTGCTGCGCTGTGCCGGTGCGGGGCTGTGGGGGAGTGCTGCGCTGTCCCGGTGCGGGGCTGTGGGGGAGTGCTGCGCTGTCCCGGTGCAGGGATGGGGGGAGTGCTGCGCTGTTCCGGTGCGGGGCTGTGGGGGAGTGCTGCGCTGTCCCGGTGCGGGGCTGTGGGGGAGTGCTGCGCTGTCCCGGTGCGGGGCTGGGGGGAGTGCTACACTGTCGCGCTGTCCCAGTGCGGGGCTGGGGGGAGTGTTACACTGTCGCGCTGTCCCAGTGCGGGGCTGGGGGGAGTGTTACACTGTCGCGCTGTCCCGGTGCGGGGCTGTGGGGGGAGTGTTGCACTGTCACGCTGTCCCAGTGCAGTGCTGGGAGAGTGCTGCCCTGTCCCGGTGCATTGCTGGGGGAAGTGTTGCACTGTACCGGTGCAGCGCTGGGGGGAGTGTTGCACTGTCGCACTGTCCCGGTGCAGTGCTGGGGGGGGGGGGGGGGGGGGGGGGGGGGGGGTGTTACCCTGTCAGAGGAGCTGTCTGTCTGAGTGAGTTGATCATTCGGAGCACCGTCTGTTCTCCCCACTCAGCTGGAGCAGATCCCACTGAAATATACCAACATGATCTCCCGATCTCAAAGCTCCTGCTGCTCTCTAGATGTTGGTTTCAGAGACAATCTGTATTTTTCTGTCATGTTGCTGTTTGTGGCAGTTTCATGTACGCGGCCTGGCTGCTGTGGTTCCTACATTTACAGCAGGGACCACACCTCAAACATGCTTCATTGCCTGTAAACCACATTGGGGAAACTCCCAGGATCAGGAGAGGTGCTATACAAATGCAATTCCTTTTCACTCTGACTGGAATGACCTGTGTATCTTTTTGAGGTGCTAGTCTTGTGTCTCCCTGACATGCTCATTCTCCACCTGAACCACTCCCTCTCTCGTTCTGACTCTCTTTCCTTCTCTCTCTGACTCTCATGTTCTTTGTCTCTGCAGGAGCTGCTGGAGGACGTGAAGAAAGAGCTGCAGAAAGTCAAGGATGAAATCATCGCAGGTAGTAGCTGACAGGAGATCAGTGACTGACATTCCTACCCCACCCCCACCACCACTTTTTGACTCCACTCTTTGTCTCATTTCCCTTCTCTTCCCCCCCCCCCCCCCCCCCCCCCTCCCAATAAAAAGGGGAATTGGGTGTTCAAGGGGAAAAGGCGACAAAGTGGAGTTGTGGTTTATCCTGATTTAATTGAGCAGCAGACAGGCAGGAGGCTGGGGGAACACAGCAAGGCAGGCAGCATCAAGAGCTGCAAAAGTCAACGTTTTGGGCGTAAACCATCTTCACTCCTGAAACATGAACTTCTCCACCTCCTGATGCTGCCTGCCTTGCTGTGTTCCCCCAGCCTCCTGCCTGTCCCTCCTGATGCTGCCTGCCTTGCTGTGTTCCCCCAGCCTCCTGCCTGTCCCTCCTGATGCTGCCTGCCTTGCTGTGTTCCCCCAGCCTCCTGCTTGTCCACCTTTGGATTCCAGCATCTGCGGGTTTTTTGTCTCGTTGAGCAGACTCGATGGGCTGAATGGCCTAATTTTGCCCTTGCGGCTACTGGTCACTTTCCAAGGGTCAGCAGGCGGATTCTGGGCCAGCTGGCCTTCTGCAGTGTCGTTCTGCCAGCTTGGTCTTTTCCATTGAATTGGCATGGCCCCTGAACCTTCCACTAGCCAACCCCTTCCCGCCAAGGCAACACAATTCCCTGGCATTGGTATCCAGGTACAGAAGAAGTGTCAGCCAGCACTTTGTGGGTCAGGACTTCCACTGGCTATTTGACCGGGGGGGGGGGGCATCGCCAAGTGGCCCAGTCTTCATGATCCTGACATTGTCTAACTAATGGTCAACAATAATGGTTTATAATTGTTCCTTTATGGGACATGGGCATCGCTGGCTGGGTCACCATTCATAACCCCATCCCTAACTGCCCCCTTGAGAAGGTGGGGGTGAGCTGCCTTCTTGAACCACTGCAGTCCGTGTGCTGTAGGTAGACCCACCATGCCCTGAGGGAGGGAATTCCAGGATTTTGAAGGGAATCCTCTCCAAGATGCACTGCAGACATTCACCAAAGATCCTCGGGCAGCACCTTCCAAACCCTCGACCACTTCCATTAGGAAGGACAAGGGGCAGCAGATACATGGGAACACCATCCCCTACAACTTCCCCTCCACTCACCATCCTGACTTGGAAATAAATCACTGTTCCTTCAGTGTCTCTGGGTCAGAATCCGGGAATTCCCTCCCTAAGGGCACCATGGGTCTAACCACAGTATATGCAGTGTTGCCGAACAGAGACACCTTGGAGTGCAGGTTCATAGCTCCTTGAAAGTGGAGTCGCAGGTAGATAGGATAGTGAAGAAGGCATTTGGTATGCTTTCCTTGGTCAGCGTATTGAGTACAGGAGTTGGGAGGTCATGTTGCGGCTGTACAGGACTTTGGTTAGGCCACTTTTGAATACTGCATTCAATTCTGGTCTCCTTCCTATCAGAAGGATGTTGTAAAACTTGGAAGGGTGCAGAAAAGATTTACAGGGATGTTGCTGGGGTTGGAAGATTTGAGCCACAGGGAGAGGCTGAATAGGTTGGGGCTGTTTTCCCTAGAACGTCAGAGGATGAGGGATGACCTTATAAAATCATGAGGGACATGGATAGGATAAATAGACCAGGTCTTTTCCCTGGGGTTGGGGAGTCTAGAACTAGAGGGCATAGGTTTAGGGTGGGGGGGGGGCGGGGTGGGGCGGGATATAAAAGGGACCTAAGGGGCAACTTTTTCACACAGAGGGTGGTACGTGTATGGAATGAGCTGCCAGAGGAAGTGGTGGAGGCTGGTACAATTGCAACATTTAAAAGGCATCTGGATGGGTATATGAACAGGAAGAGTTTGGAGGGATATAGGCCAGGTGCTGGCAGGTGGGGCTAGATTAGGTTAGGTTAGGTATTTGGTCGGCATGGATGAGTTCTGCCGAAGGGTCTGTTTCCGTGCTGTAAGAGTCCATGCCCCGCACCACTTACATCGCCGGTCTATGGATAGCTCCCTCCACCCCCCCACCCTGTCAACAGTGAGGTGCACGGATGCTGAAAGGCACTCTACAAATGCAAGTTTTCTCTCTTTTTATTTCTTCTTTTTCAGCTGTTCGGCAAGAGATACAGCGCCTGAGCTCCACATAGTTTTCCAGTTCGGAGGACGGCTTGGATTTTGAGGGTGGAGGGGAGGGTTTGGGGTGGGGTGGGGTGGTGTGGGCATGGAAGTGCATCTTAAGTTGGGACAGTATTGACCAGACGAATTGGAGACTTAAGTCCACTCGTCCCCTGCCCCATCGCCCGGGTCAGTGTGGAGGGTGTGTTTCCAAAAATAAAACACCCACAAAAAAGTTTTTTTTAAATTAAATTTCAGAGGGCGGGGGGGGGGGGAGGTGTTAAACACCTTTTTTTTTCCTCCAGCTTC
This sequence comes from Chiloscyllium punctatum, assembly GCF_047496795.1. NCBI lineage: Eukaryota > Metazoa > Chordata > Chondrichthyes > Orectolobiformes > Hemiscylliidae > Chiloscyllium > Chiloscyllium punctatum. The sequence goes on from NC_092767.1 coordinate 72,519,346, forward strand.
CTGAATGAATTTTAAATTTGTCTCAGTCTTGCCCCACCCCCCCCCCCCCCCCCCCCCCCCCCCCCCCCCCCCCCCGGGGCATTTTTGCTTTGATTGTCGAGGAGGGGAATTTCTTTTATTTTTTATTTTCCTTTTTTTTATTCGTTCAAAAAGAAAATTACTAAAACGGTGGTGAAGGGTTTGTTGGCTTCAATCTTCTAGGCTTTTGAGAGATTTTTATTTCCCTTAGGAAACCTCTGGAATTACTTTTTTTTTCAATCCAAATATTTTCTTCTCTCTCCAGTTTTTGTTTAACTCCAGTCCGTGAATTTTTTTTTTGGCGGGGATGAGTTGGGGTGGGAGGATTGGTGTTTTAGATATCGAGGAAGTTAAAAAAAAATTATTGACGCAAAAATTTCAGACACTTGACGTGTCTCTGATCAGGATGGCTTTAAATCAACAGTGTTGGGATTGGTCGACTCTGAGTAGATCGGATATAAAGAACCTTTTTTGAGCTTGTGTCCTGGGCTGGATAGGGTGGGGGGGGTGGGGGGAGGTGTCTGTGTCTGGGGGTGGGGTAAAGGGATACCCTTTGTGATTCTGTGCCAACCAAGAGACCATGCCAGTTCTACCCACTGTCTTGGGGAGGGAGGTGGATGGGGTGTGGGGGTACAATAAAGCCTGTAGTGGGGCCTGATATAGATTCTGAAGCCCCAAACCTGTGGGGGGTGGGGTTATTTTTGATCCCTTTCGTGTGTGCCCCCACCTCAAATTCCTAGGGACGGGTTATTCATAAAGTCAGCGTTCCCTTATTTTGTTTCATGAGTTTGGGGGTGGGAGATAGAAGGGCAATCCACTGACTGAGGGGGTGGGGGAAAGCTCCCAGACACCACCACCAGCCCCCCTCCCCCCCCCCCACCCCCCCCCCCCCCCAAGCTTGATGTTCCTGACATTGTCCCTGAAATGGTTTGTCACTTAAGAATGACATGGTGCAAGGGATGGTGGGGAAGAACCAGGCAACCAAGGGCTTGCCCCCCCCCCCCATTGGCTGACACCTTCTAGTCTAGTGTCTGGTTTGGAGGGGGAAGACAGTCTGTGTAATGAGCTGAGCCATCATCTGAAAGGGAGCCCCTGAGGATCATTCACCATGGAGTGGAATCTGGACAGGTTGGCGGTTAACTAAAATAAATTCTGACTGAGCAAAGTTGAGGGCAGTCTGTCCTGCCTTGAGGGAACCCACATCTCTTGCATCTTTTCCTTGTGCCAATTGTGCAGCTTTGCATGGGTGGGGGGGTGGCGTGTGCTGAGGGTAAAAAAGATGGGAAATGTGCCCCAAGATCCACTTAACCAAAAATGTGGGAATGTCCGCGTTCCTCTGTCATTCAATACTGGCATTGGGCCATTCTGCAGGATGTCCATTTTATTGGCTTTTTTTTTTTACATTCTTATTCTTATATATAAAAGTGTAAACACTGGATGCCTTTATACTGAAATATAAACAGGTTTTGGTTTGATTCAGCAGTAGTCTTGTTGCTGATTTGTTTTAATATTTTCTGCTGTGAACTGCCCCAATTACCCTGGTTTTAAAATGGAGATAATTTTTCTAACCAACCAGAGGGAGCAGGTGGAACATTATTGCAAGACACCCCTGTGCTATCCCTCCATTCTCCTGTTAATCAAGAATCATGCCTTGGGGGGAAAAAAAAATTATTTGCCTTCTGTGAGAGTTCCAAATTGTCATAACTCACATCTTTAGCTTGAAAAGGTCACCCTGATTTTTTTCTTGATAGTTCGGTTAATTGAATTCTAGGTGATCAAATGCCAGATAAATTTAGGCGAGTATTGAAATCTTGCTGGATAATCCAAAATTCAGATAATCCAATGCTGACTAATAGAGGTTCCTCTGTACAGGGGAACCTCCGATGATCTGAATGGGAGGGGCAGGAACTATTTCATTCAGATAACCAATTTAAGTACCTTTTCCTCCGGGGCTTGGCGTTTTTAAAGGTCTGAGCTGCTGCTAGTCTCCTGCACAGGGAGCAGTGTGTGAGGCCCTGCCCCCAACCTGGTACCACCCCCCCCCCCCCGGGCATCTGGACTGCTGCAGTTGCCTTTGTGGGGCAAGTCTCCATAGAGCACACATACAGCCACCATCATGCACACAACTTATTACTGCAACTTTTTGATAGGTTCCACCTTCGCCCTGTGCAGGACAATGTTGGAGAGATTATCTGGGGAAGACCATAAGACATAGGAGTGAAACTAAGGCCATTCAGCCCATCGAGTCCACTCTGCCATTCAATCATGGCTGATGGGCACTTCAACTCCACTTACCCGCATTCTCCCCGTAGTCCTTAGTTCCCCGAGACAACAAGAATCTATCAATCTCTGCCTTGAAGACATTTAGCGTCCCGGCCTCCACTGCACTCTGCGGCAATGAATTCCATAGGCCCACCACTCTCTGGCTGAAGAAATGTCTCCGCATTTCCGTTCTGAATTGACCCCCTCTAGTTCTAAGGCTGCGTCCACAGGTCCTAGTCTCCTCACCTAACGGAAACAATTTCCTAGCATCCACCCTTTCCAAGCCATGTATTATCTTGTACGTCTCTATTAAGTCTCCCCTTAATCTTCTAAACTCCAATGAATACAATCCCAGGATCGTCAGCTGTTCCTCATATGTTAGACCTACCATTCCAGGGATCATGTGTGTGAATCTCTGCTGGACACGTTCCAGTGCCAGTATGTCCTTCCTGAGGTGTGGGGACCAAAACTGGACACAGTACTCTAAATGGGGCCTAACCAGAGCTTTATAAAGTCTCAGTAGCACAATGGTGTTTTTATATTCCAACCCTCCTGCGATAAATGACAACATTGCATTCACTTTCTTAATCACAGACTCAACCTGCATGTTGACCTTTAGAGAATCCTCGACTAGCACTCCCAGATCCCTTTGTACTTTGGCTTTACGAATTTTCTCACCGTTTAGAAAGTAGTCTGTGCTTTTATTCTTTTTGCCAAAGTGCAAGACCTCGCATTTGTTCACATTGAATTCCATCAGCCATTTCCTGGATCACACTCTCCCAAACTATCTAGATCCTTCTGTAGCCTCCCCACTTCCTCAGTACTACCTGCCTGTCCACCTAACTTCGTATCATGTGCAAACTTTGCTAGAATTTCCCCAGTCCCTTCATCCAGATCATTAATATATAATGCGAACAGCTATGGCCCCAACACTGAACCCTGTGGGACACCACTCGTCACCGGCTGCCATTCTGAAAAAGAACCTCTTATCCCAACTCTCTGCCTTCTGTCAGACAGCCAATCCTCAATCAATCCCAGTAGCTCACCTCGAACACCATGGGCTCTCACCTTGCTCAGCAGCCTCCCGTGTAGCACCTTATCAAGGGCCTTTTGGAAGTCTAGATAGACCACATCCACTGGTTTTCCCTGGTCTAACCTACTTGTCACCTCTTCAAAGAATACCAACAGGTTTGTCAGGCATGACCTCCCCTTACTAAATCCATGTTGACTTGTTCTAATCAGACTCTGCTCTAAGAATTTAGAAACCTCATCCTTAATGATGGATTCTAGAATTTCATCAACAAGGAAGGATTTAGGGTACACTTCTCTGTGGAACTCCAGGGAAAGCATTTAGATTACTTAGTGTGAAAATAGGCCCTTTGGCCTAACAAGTCCCCAGCGACCCTCCAAAGAGCAACCCATCCAGACCAAATGTAGGCACCCCCTACATTTATCCCTTCACCCAACATTATGGGCAATTTAGCCTGGCCAATTAACCTGCACATCTTTGGACTGTGTGGGAAGAAAGAGAGCAAGCAGTCAGTCAGTCAGTCATTTGGAGATGGTACCTGTTTAATTACTGTGAACAAAAGACATGATCACTGTTAGAAACAGTGCATCAAAGATGTGTTTCCAGCAGGACCTAGAGATCGCCTTTGGATAATTGGTACTTGGATAATCAAGCTTCCTCTGTGCTAGGTTGGTGCCAGGAAGAGAGGGTTTGGCTTATAAGGAGAGGCTGGGATTTCTTCCACAGGAGTGTAGGAAGTTGAGGGGTGACCTAGAGGTTTATAAAGTCATGGGGCATATGGATAAAGATTGCACAGATTTTTCCCTGGGGTGGGGGATTTCAAGACTTGGGGCATATTTTACAGTGATTAATGGGTGAAATCCTTGACAATGCAACTAAGGTCCCAGTGGTTAAAAGACATTTGGATAAGTTCAGGCATAACCACTGTTTGGAGGGATATGGGCCAGGAGCAGGTGAGTTTGGGATTACAGTTGGCATGGCCTGGTTGATGGATCTGATGTGATCTAACCTTAGTAACCAGTCTACTGTGTGGAGTCTTGCTAAAGCCCATGTTGACATGATCTATCATCTCATTTCACACACGCACACAGCTATGCTGACTATCCTAAATCAGTCCTTGCCTTTCCAAATGCATGTAAATCCAGAACCCCCTCCCAGCAACATACCCACCACTGCCATCAGACTCAAAAAGGTATATAGGTCTGGGGGGGGGGGTTTCCTTGTAGCCTTTTTAAGATAATGGTACAGCATTAGCCACCCTCCAGTTTTCTGGTACCTCATCTATGGCTGGAGATGATATAAACATCCTTAACTTGGCAGTGGCCTGGGAGCTTATCTTTGTTTATGAATTTTAAGAACTCCAGCATTTCTTCTGTAATGTGGACTGTTTAAGCCATCAATATTTATTTCCACGTTCCCTTGTTTTCTCCACAGTAAATACTGATGTGGAATATTTGTTTTGGAGACCGATCTGTGGTTCTGCATGGAGATGGCTTTAATCTTTAAAAGGAGCCCCCTGTTCTCCTCCCTGGTTACCCTTTGGCCTTGAGTATACTTGAGAGAGGATCTCCCCATCTCAAAATGGGCAGAACAATTTAAGAGAGAAACACCCACACCACACCACACACAAAATACACCCAATAAACACAATCTGCAATTCTTCAAACTTGCACAAGCAGACACTGCAACCAAAAACTATAGCCACATTGATATATCTTTACCTTACATCAAAGTGACTGCTAGATCCCTTGGCATTATGGTAGCCCACAAACCTACCAACACACTTAAACAGTGACTGATGAACCTAAAGGATCCACTAGATACTACTAGCATTTACATGATACCATGCAAGAACTGTTGAACACTACAATCTGACATCTAACATGAAACATGAACACCACCTAGTCACCAAAAGACATGACCCATGATCACTAGTTTCTATACATACAAAAGGAGGGCACTACTTGACTGGGACAACAGCCTAGGACAGGTGAAACTAAGTCACACAAGGCATGGTATTCTAACCAGAACTCCATCAATAAACCCATCAATTTAGATCCCATTGATCTTCCCTTGAAAAAAAAATTGGAAATGACATCACCCACCTTAAGAAACCAGGACCTATAAATAGAGAGGTGGGACATACCACCAGCGCTTCACCAGAGACTCACTGATTTTACCCAGTCAGGGTGACAATGTCTGAAAGTAAGCCTTCCAGCTCAACAAGCTAACTTATCAACCTGAGCTATAAATCTTAAAAATAGTTATCACCTAATTCTTTATGGTACCAGTGTGTGGTTATTCAGAGTGGTGGATTGTCTTCCAGTAGTACATTCCAGACCTAAACTGCTCAGATAATGGCCCTTTGGTATTATTGTCAACCTATTAACCCAGAACTCCACACAATGTTCTAGGGAACCCAGGTTCAAATCCTGCCATGGTGGAATTTGAATTCAGAGTCAGTGGACTCTAATGCCAGACTATCACAAAACAATTAATAGAAACTGACATCTATTAACTGGTGTCCCTTAGGGAATCTGCCACTCTCACTTTATCCAGAGCCACAATACAGGGAATGCTGGTGTTGAATGAACAAAGGTGAGTCACACAAGATGACCACAATAGCCTTCATTGGCACATGCAGTTGAATGAGTAGAAAGTGAGGTCTGCAGATGCTGGAGATCAGAGGTGAGTGTGAAGTGCTGGAAAAGCACAGGTCAGGGAACAGAGGATCTCCTGATAAAAAAGGGCTTATGCCCAAAATGTTAATTCTCCTGCTCATTGGATGCTGCCCGACTCTGCTGTGCTTTTCCAGCACTCTTCTCCTCCCCTGCCCCCCCAAAAAAAAAACCACAGTGCAGTGAAAAAAGTTTGTAATGTTGCCTTTCAGCACACTAAAGAATGTTGTTTGAAATCCCAAGCTTTTGGTGTGGTGTGAATTCTGACTTAGTCCAGACCCACAAAAGTGTGGTTGACTTTTAACTACCTGCTGGATAATTAGGAATGGGCAGAAACCACTGGTCTAACCAGTTGATGAATGAACTTTAAGAAAAATCACATTTCCTTCTTTGCAAAAGGCTTTAACTCCATACCCTCTGGTTTTTAACATCTTTCTTAAAAAAGAAGGAAATGGCTTCTTTCCATCCAGTATCCTCATGAATTTGAGGAATCTCTTTCCAAAAGGGAGGGCAAGAGAACAGAATTGGAGGGAGGAACACTAAACTAGCATTGACCCTCTGGATCAAAGCTAGTCAGCCAACTCTCTCCTGTTGGTTATGAGGAAGGGATATGTGAGGAATACAGATGCTGGAGAAGCACAGCAGGTCAGGCAGCATTCCTGGAGAATTCTCCTGCTCTGCTTTTCCAGTGCCATGTGCTTTGACCCCTGTCTGTTTTCAAAACAAAAAACACTATCACTTACAGAAGATCCATTTTCATTTTAATGATTTCACAACAGTTTAAAATAAGAGAATGTCAACTTGACTTTTTGTAAAAAAAAGTCCCTCTTCCACCCCCAATCCTACAAAATATTCCTAAATCACATTCAAAACACTTGATTAAAACGAGAAGCAGTGGCTACTCCACTGCAGTCACTTCAGCCTCTGCTCAGTTGCCATTTGCTTAGAGGGTGGGAGTAAATGGGAGCACAAAAGTCTTCAGCTGGCCTGTTCCTTTACCTCATACATTACACACAAAGATCTTGGGTGTGTTCAATAATGGTGACTAATCCCACCTTTTTAAAAAAAGGTCAAACATGATCCACCGACTTCTTAATACAAAGAGAAATCTAAAAAAAAAGTGGAGAGAATGAGAACACCCGATGTGCTTGATGCATTCAAACAGTAATGTGACATTACAGGCTCTTTCACCCAACTGGGTTTCTGTAAAGGTGTTTACCAGCTAATTGTGCACCCCATTACCCAGCTCCTCAGATCCCACTGGAAGTGGGACTGCGGTTTCTCCCTTTTTTCCCCTCCCCCAAAGGCCAGTCACTGACAACACCATGATTCCCTCCCTGTGGGGGGTCACCATTGCTCTGGACTGTGAGCTTAGGTTTGTGATGCCATATTGTAAACTGCTTGAAGGGGTCTATTGTTTAAGGGCACTGCTCTAGTATGGCTTGGAGAGAGTGTTACCATTTAACTACAGACCCCCCCCCTCCCTTAAGGCCCTTCCAAACAAGACAAAGTGACTCCTTCCTGATACAAGTTGATGCAGAGTGGAGATGCTGCAGTCATAGTGTAGTCATTATGTACATCAGTGACAACTTATCCTAACAAATTACTCCCAGAAACAACATTCCAGTCCTGTACCCTAGTGTTATATATTTCAAAATACATTTTCCCAGGTTCCAGTTTGGAAGGGTCTAGCTTTATCATCTCTGGACTGTTAAAATGGACTGAAAATTTACTGCCCCCAGCCTAAAAATACATGGTTGGTTTCCTTGATGGAGGGACAGAGTGGCCAGAGTTTGGTTTCAGCTGAAACTTTATAAATAATCATTTACTGTTTCATTAAACAATTGGTGATAGGGAGTGGGTGGGGGAGATGACCAGCCCCAAGAGGCTCCGCACACAAGTTTCACTGCTCCTTCACCAGCTTACACACACGCTTGACCCGAGAGAATGGCCCAATGGAGTCACAGAAGACAAAATCCCAGAGGACTTGAAGCCAGGAGGTGTGCTGAGGTAGATTTTCATAGAACTCTGGAGCGATCTTCTTAACCTAAAAGAACATAGAAAGATATAAATGAGAATTCTCCATTACTTCACTTGGACACAACTCACGTTTTGGATCTCCTCAACCCATCAAAACATCTCAGCTGGTGGGATTTATCTACTCTTTAGGATCGATGTGATTATAATCAGAGAGGGTGCAGAAGAAAATTGGGGGGGGGGGGGGGGGGGGGGGCGCAGGTTGGAAAAATGAGGTTAGTTTGCAATGCATGTAATCATAGAATCCCCAGTGTGGAAACAGGCCATTTGGCCCAACAAGTCCACACCAACCCTCCAAGAGTATCCCATCCAGAGGAGAAAGTGAGGACTGCAGCTGCTAGAGATCAAAGCTGAAAATGTGTTGCTGGAAAAGCGCAGGTCAGGCAGCATCAAAGGAGGAGAATCAACGTTTCAGGCATGAGCCCTTCAGGAATGTGGAGAGTGTGCCTGTAAGATAAAAAAGGTAGGGAGGAGGGACTTTGGAAATGCAATAGGTGGGAGGTGGTTAAGGTGAGGGTGATAGGCTGGAGTTGTGGGGGGGGGGGGGGGGGGGTGCAGGGAGGCCAGGAAGATTGCAGGTTAGAAAAGGTGATGCTGAGTTAGAGGGATTTGACTGAGACAAGATGGGGGGAGGGGAAGTGAGGAAACTGGAGAAATCTGAGTTCATCCCTTGTGGTTGGAGGGCTCCTAGGCAGAAGATGAGGCGCTCTTCCTCCAGCTGTCATGTCGCTATGGTCTGGCGATGGAGTCATCCAAGGGCCTGCATGTCCTTGGTGGAGTGGGAGGAGGAGTTGAAGTGTTGAGCCACGGGGTGGTTGAGTTAGTTGGTCCAGGTGTCCCAGAGGTGTTCTCTGAAACATTCCAGAAGTAGGCGGCCTGTCTCCCCAATATAGATGAGGCCACATCGGGTGCAGCGGATGCAATAAATGATGTGTGGGGAGGTGTAGGTGAATTTGTGGCGGATATGGAAGGATCCCTTGGGGCCTTGGAGAGAAGTGAGGGGGGAGGTGTGGGCGCAAGTTTTGCCTTTCTTGCGGTTGCAGGGGAAGGTGCCAGGAGTGGATTTTGGGTTGGTGGGGGTTGTGGACCTGACAAGGGAGTCAGAGGGAGTAGTCTTCAGAATGCTGATAGGGAAGGGAAATATATCTCTGATGGGGGGGTCCATTTGGAGGTAGCGGAAATGACGACAAGTGATATGTATCTGGAGGTTGGTGGGGTGGTAGGGGAGGACCAGTGGGGTTTTGTCTTGGTGGTGATTGGAGGGGTGGGGTTCAAAGGGCAGAGGAGCAGGAAGTGGAGGAAATGCAGTGGAGAGCATCAATCACTTCCAGGGGGAAATTGCAGTCTTTGAAGAAGGAGGTCATCTGGGTTGTTCAGTATTGGAATTGGTCCTCCTGGGAGCAGATACAGCAGAGACGAAGGAATTGGGAATATGGGATGGTGTTTTTTTTTTTTTACAGGGGGCAGGGTGGGAGGAGGTGTAGTCTAGGTAGCTGTGGGAGTCGGTCAGTTTATAGTAAGTGTCTGTGTTGATTTGGTCACCAGAGATAGAAATGGAGAGGTCTAGGAGGGGTGGCTAATGCCCACTGGAGTAAAGCATTGCCCTGACTGACACCCCACCCATGAAAATCAGGGCAAACACTACAAGGAAGGCCCAGTCTAGCTCCATAAGCTCTCTCCCCCAAAAGGTTCATCCCCATTGGCTTCAGAGTGCAGGCTCTTAAGCTTGCCCAGTTATGCCAACCATAATAATTGGCAATGGAAAAAACAAAAACAGCCAATGGAGGAAAGCATGCTTTTGAAAAGAGTCGCAGTTACCAGGGGAAGCTTGCTTCCAGGGATACTGGGGAAGTCATGATGCTCCATGTGATATCCCACATTGAAGGTCAACCAGTTGAGAGGCCCATAGTAGGAGTAGGTCTCATATCCCTTCAGGAACATGTAGTGCTCGGCAATGAAGTGTCCGGAGAATGGATGAAGGCCCATACCCAACATGGAACCTGCCAACATGTAAAAGATGGGCTTCAGGCCCCAGATGTAGTAAATGAAGAGGTCGTAACCGAGTTGGACAACAGCATTGATCAGTTCCATTTGTGTGATGGGTTTGGGGTTGACGTACAACGGCCGCAGAACATAGAAGAGCGGCTGAAGGAAGAGCCAGAGGAGCTTGCGGGTGGGCGTGCAGAAGAACCGGCCTTCGAACTCAGTGGGCACATCAACATCCAGGCCGTCACCCCCCAGGTACCGGTGGTGGTCAATGTGGTACTTCTTGAAGGAGGCGGAGTAAGGCATCCCGATGGGCAGGTTGGCGAACATAGCAAACCAGCGGTTCCACTTGGCCGCCTTGTTCCCAAAGGCCACATTGTGAGAGATGTCGTGGATGGCAAGGGTCAGGGAGTGGTTGACACAGCCTCCCAGAATGTAGGCCCAAAACACCAGCCAGCCCCAGGACAAGTCCTTCACCAGGTAGCAAGAGACAAACTGGAAGAGAACCATCGTGCTTACAATCCATTTCAGATGAGGGTCTGGAGTCATGAGAGACTTCATCTCTGGATACTTAGCTGTTTTAAAACAAAGAAAAAATTAAGATGCATTAATGCTTAGAGTTTTTATTTCATTCATGGGACATGGGTGTCACTGATAAAAAGGTCAGTATTTGTTGCTCAACACCCAATTGCCCTTAAATAGGATCTTGCTTGGCTATTTCCAGGGACAGTTAAGAGTCATTGCTGTAGGTCCATAACACCATTAGGTATGGGGGTAAGGTTCAGCCAGGCAGGTTTGCTCAGTCATGGCTGATGCATTTCCTAACCCCATTCTCCTGCCCATAACCCTTACTAATCAAGAACCCCTCTGATTCAAAGACACAATGACTTGGCCTCCACAGCCCTCTGTAGCAAAGAGTTCCACAGATTCCCTACCCTCTGGCTGAAGAAATTCCTCCGCATCTCAGTCCTAGAGGGTTGTCTGTCCCTTCACTTGGAGGCTGTGCCCTCGGATCCTAGTCTCTCCTACTGACGGAGACATCATCTCCACGTCCACCAGGCCCCAGTATTCTATGTGTTTCAGGTTTCTTTTCCCCCTTCCCAATCCCTTTAAACTCCATTCAGTTCAGACCCAGAGTCCTCAAAATGACAAGCTTTGGAATCATGTGTAGGCCAGACCAGGTAAGGATAGCAGTTTCCCCTCCCTGAAAAAGGACATTAGTGAATCAGATGAGTTTTCATAATTGATTTTAAAAAAAGGTCATGGACTCCAATGCCAGGTCAAGACTTTTGAATTCCAATTCCAGTAGGTGGGATTTTAAACCCAGAGCCTGGATTTAAGTGGAAGTGATGTAGACTGCTACATCTCCCCCAGTACGTCCATTTCTATTCATCCCAATGGGGAGATGAATTATACTTGGAGGGGATGGGAGGATGTTAGCAGGACAAGTGCTAGTAATGGACTGGTTGGGCTGAATGGCCAATTTCTGTGTGGTATAGACCCATCCAATCCTTAGAGCACTAGCTGTTACAACCATTCACAGTTAATGCACCTGCGTGACACGTCTTTGGTATCTGATATCTGGGATTAATGCCAAGCCTTAAGGCTGCACCAGAACAGAACTAAAGGCAGTGTCTTTCAAAAGGAGAACACTAAAGGATCAGAATCCCAACAATGTGGAAGCAGACCATTCAGCCCATCAAATCCACAGACCCACCTCCCTACTCTATCCCTGCAACCCTGAATTTCCCCATGGCTAACACACCTCGCTTGGGCACTACAAAGCAATCGAGCACAGCCAATCCACTGTAGTCTGCACATCTTTGAACTGTGGGAGGAAACCAGAGCAAACCCACACAGACACAATGTGCAAACTCCACACAAACAAGCAGTCACATGTGGGTGGATTCGAACCCTGGTGCTGGGAGGCAGCAGTGCTAACCACTGAGGGAAACTGGGGGTGGGGTGTGGTAAGAGAGAGAGAGAGAGAGAGAGAGAGAGAGAGAGTGTAGTGCTGGAAAAGCACAGCAAGTCAGGCAACACCAGGAGGAGCATGAGAGTCTATGTTCCAGGCAAAAGCTCTTCGTCAGGGATGAGGCTGAGCGCTGAGGGGTTGGGGAGATAAATGGGATTGGTCGGGGGGGGGGGGGGTGGAAAGGTGTGCACGCGAGAGTTGGTCAAATCCACATTGATGGCATGGGGTTACAGGGCCCATGGGTGGCAGATAAGGGAGTGATGAGGGGGGAAGTTTGAGTGTTTGGCCATAGGGCAGTGGGGTTGGGTGGTGCAGGTGTCTGGGAGATGTCCTCTGAAGCACTCTGCGAGCAGCCAAGAGGCCAACATTGAAGGATGGCAAAGACTTGAGGGTTATGGAGGTCAACAGGAGGTTAGAGATGGTTCAATTCATGCACTAGCTGAAGTTACTGTTAAGAATCTCCTTCACACCCTCCCAGTCTGAGGTGTGGTGACCCTCAGGTTACAAAATCACCACCACCTGTATCTCTTTCTCCCTGATGAGAGCGTAGCCATATTGTCTGGTACAGACAATGGAAACTTCACCTTAAGAGATGGGACAGCACAAGGTTCCCAATCCTTTGTTCTGTAGCCAAGGGCACCCATTCCACCTTACCCCTTTCACTGATCAAACGGGAAAGCAGAGGCACTTACCGAAATGAACTGTCTCCATAAGACAGAGCTATATAATTAAAAAAGACCAGATATGCTTGGATTGTTTGTTTTCTCTAGAGTAGAAAAGACTGAGGCAGTGGGAGGGAGGGGGGGGGGGGGGGAACATGATGGAAGTCTACAAGATTGAGGGGTATGGGTGGGGGAAATAGAGAGCAGCTGTGATCCTTGGTTGAGGGGTCAATCACAGCCAGGGGAGTAAGTATATTTTTAGGGCGAGGGGCTAGAGATGCAGAGGGGAGTTGTAAGAGGGGAAAAACCAACCCAGTGGCTGATGGGAATCTCAAAATGCACTGGCTGGAAAAAAGGTGAAGGTGGCAGAAACATTGGAACATGTGTTGTATGGGCACCTAAAATACCGTAACATTCGAGGATACAGGACAAGTGTGGCAAACTGGGATTTTGGGCTTTGAGGTAGTTATGTCGATGCAGACTCAAAGGGGCCTTTTCTGTGCTGAAGAATCCAAGAGGTAGAGGTGCCAGTGTTGGACAAGATCAAAAAGTCAACACCAAGTTATAGTCCAAGAGGTTTATTCAAAATCACAAGCTTTTTGAGCACTGCCCCTTCATCACTTGAAGAAAGCTTGTGGTTTCAAATAAAAACACTTGGACTATAACCTGGTGTTGTGTGACTTGAAACTTTGTAGGAGTCTAAGACAGGAGCAGAAATTAGGCCACTCAGCCTGAGTCTCCTCCACCATTCAATAAGTTTCACAACCCCATAACCCTCAAATCCTCAAGTACCTATCTATCTCAGTCTTAAATATACTCAATGACCCAGCCTCCACAGCCCTCTGTGGGAGTGAATTCCACACATTCCCCACTGACTGAAGAAGTTTCTCCTTATCTCCATTCTAAAAAGGTCTTCCCTTCACTAAAGCCGTGCCCTCAGGTCCTAGTCTCTCCTACCCACGTGAACATCTTCCCAACATCCAATCTGTCCAGGCCATTCAGTATTTCTCCAGCAATCTCTGGATTTGTTTAAGATTTCCAGCATCTTGTTTTGTTTAAAAACAAAAAAAAACAAAGTGATGTTTTAATCAACATTCTCTCTCTCTGAATGCAGACGTAAGCATCAGCTCACAGCTTGCAGGGCAGGTTTAGCAGCTTGGATTCCAGGGGAGAGGCAGTGACCATAACAAGCCATTTACTTACAAATCATGACTCATTCACAACCAACCAGTCTCCAACTATTTAACAATTGTGCGAATGAGACCAGGACAAAACCCAGGCTGCAGTTTAACCCTTTCTGCACCAAGTAATATGCCACCCCCCCCCCCAAAATCACTGATTTTCTCTGGTGAGAAAAACAGAGGAAGTTTTTCAGACTGGAGGTCGGTGTTTATGTGAGGAGTCCAGGTGAGTTCCAAACTTTTCCCTGGATTCTCTCTCTGGGAAACAGGACTAGAAACAATGAATTGGAAATGGGGCTGTTCCCAGGAGAGGGGAGGGAAACACCCTGCCACCAGGGGGCAGTAACTTGCTGCCACTTCCTCAGCCTTTTGGTCTTGCCTCAATGATGGCTGGTCATCATAATGGGGCAACTAGAGGTACTCATTTCCTCAAGCCTCAGCCCATCCATGACTTTGGGAACCACTGCAGCCTTTTTGAATCAAAAACAAAAAAAAAAAATCAGCAAATTCCAACACCTTCCGCCATTGACCGATGTACCCAATCTCTCTGGAATTTTGTATCCATTCACCCGCGTCTCACGAGTATCACTGGCTGGGTCAGTATTTATCACTTGTCCCTAACTGCCCTCTTGAGAAGGTAGGACTGAGCTACCTTCTAGAACCACTGCAGTGGGTTGACCCACAATGCCCTCAGGGAGGGAATTCCAGGATTTTGACCCAGTGACACTGGAGGAACACCAATATGTCAGGATGGAAAGTCATGATTTGTAGACACACACACACACACACATTATAGTCCAACAGGTTTAATTGGAAGCGCTGCTCTGAAAGCTAGTGCTTCCAATTAAACCTGTTGGACTATAACCTGGTGTTGCAGGATTTTTAAACTTTGTACACCCCAGTCCAATATTAACTTCGTATTAGTTGCATGGTAGGGTGCCTCAGTGGTTAACCCTGCTGCCTTACAGTCCAGGGACCCGGGTTTGATTCCGACCTTGGGCGACTGTCTGAGTTTGTACACAGTCAGATGTGCAGCACAGAACTAGGAACTCAAAACAGAATTTCAGTCCAAATTGTCCAAGCCAACCAGATATCCTGATCTAACCTAGTCCCATTGCCAGCACTTGACTTGTACACCTCTAAACCTTCCTATTCATATATCCATATAGTGTCTGCATAGGTTTCCTCACTCTCCAGGTTAGATGGGTGGATTGGCCATGCTAAATTGCTCATAGTGTCCTGAGGAAGGACTTGTGCCTGAAAACGTCGACTCTCCTGCTCCTCAGATACTGCCTGACCTGCTGCGCTTTTCCAGCACTAGCCTTTGACGCTGTTCAGGGATGTGTAGGTGAAAGGTGGGTTATCCATGGGGAAAACATGTTACAGTGATAGGGGTTGTTGGGTTTGGGTGGGGCACTCCAAGGGTCAGTGTAGACTATGAACACAGATTCGCTCATGAAGCAACTTAATGCTTTTGATGCATTAATGGTTGCAGCCAAAGGCAAATTGATCGTTGTGAATGGACAACTCTCAGCAGAATATCTAGCCATTTTCCCCCCTCCTTTTCATCTCAGACACAGTCTGCTCCCTCCTGACTCCCAGAGTTGCCTCCCACCCCTCCCCCCACCCCCAAACACACACAGACCATGCCAAGACAGTCTGCTCCCTCACTGCCCCTTGACAGCCCCACGGTCCCTACCTGCAATCCTTCCCTACAGACTAACGTGCATCGTTTTTTCCCATCCACACCTTCCATTATTAACACAAGCACCATGGTATGGTGACTTAAAGGTTTTTCACTGTACTTTTGTCAAAATTTCAGTGACAACATGATTATTCTGGCTCTGCTTATCAAAGTACGATGTAGATGTGCTGGTGTGGGCAAAGTTAAAAATCACAACACCAGGTTATAGTCGAACAGGTTTATTTAGAAGCACTAGCTTTCAGAGCACTGCTACTTCATCAGGTGGTGAGGTGCTGTGCTCCGAAAGCTAGCGCTTCCAAATAAACCTGTTGGACTATAACCTGGTGTTGAGAGATTTTTTAACCTTATCAAAACCAGATAAGGAAGTCACACTGGGCAACTCCCAGATTTTGGTTAAACATCAGCGAGTTTTTTTTTGCTAGTGTGTGTCACACAAAGCTCCATATAAACAATCCTGTTAATGCATTCTGACTGCTGAATAAACCACTGGCCAAGGAAGAGGTGTGCAAACAAGCTGAATAAAATCTGTAAACAAAATGAGTAACAAAACAAATCTGGGAAAAAAAAACTACTCAGCAGGACGGACAGACAGACGAGGAGAGAAAGGTTTCGGAGTTTGTGACAGTCAGAAATCCAGCATTGAGTATAGGAGTTTGAAAGTCTTGTTGCAATCATTGGTGAGGCTACCTTTGGAGTATTGTGTGAAGTCCTAGTTGCCCTGCTATAGAAGAAATTAAACTTAAAAAACCCACCACAAGATTTACTCAGATGCTACCTGGATTAGAAGGTTTGAGTTATAACAGAGACACTGGGATATTTTTCCCACACCACCAACCAGGAGGTAGGAGACCAAGGGCTGACCTTCTAGACATCTATAAGACCAACACTTCAATGCATTATCTGAGCTGAGATGACACCTACTGTTAAAAGTATCTTGAGAATGTAACTTTGAAGCAAATGACCATAATTTGTTTACATTTACTTTGGTGACAGAAAGGGATAGGTATGTACCACAGGGCAAGAGATTGGGGGGGGGGGGGGGGGGGGAAGCAATTACAACATGATTAGGCAAGATTTAGGATGCACAGGACAGAAGGAAACTGCAGGGGATGGGCACAATTGAAATGTGGAGTTGTTCAAGGAACAGCTACTGTGTGTCCTTGATAAGTATGTACCTGTCAGGCAGGGAGGGAGTGTTTGAGTAAAGGAACAGTGGTTCACTAACAGTTAAATCGCTTGTCAAGAGGAAGAAGGAGGCTTACATAAAGATGAGATGTGAAGGTTCACTTAGGGTGTTGGAGAATTACAAGTTAGCCCGGAAGGACCTAAAGATGGAGCTAAGAGCAGTTAGGAGGGGACAGGAGAAGTCTTTGGCAGGTAGGATCAAGGAAAACCCTAAAGCTTTTTATGTCAGGAATAAAAGCACATCTAGAATAAGATTAGGGCCAAAATCAACGAGGTAAAAACAATGACTGCAGATGCTGGAAACCAGATTGTGGATTAGTGGTGCTGGAAGAGCACAGCAGGTCAGGCAGCATCCAAGGAGCTTCGAAAATCAACATTTCGGGCAAAAGCCCTTCATCAGGAATAAAGACAGTGAGCCTGAAGCGTGGAGAGATAAGCTAGAGGAGGGTGGGGGTGGGGAGAAAGTAGCATAGAGTACAATGGGTGAGTGGGGGAGGGGATGAAGGTGATAGGTCAAGGAGGAGAGGGTGGAGTGGATAGGTGGAAAAGGAGATAGGCAGGTAGGACAAGTCCGGACAAGTCATGGGGACAGTTACTGAGCTGGAAGTTTAGAACTAGGGTGAGGTGGGGGAAGGGGAAATGAGGAAACTGTTGAAGTCCACATTGATGCCCTGGGGTTGAAGTGTTCCAAGGCAGAAGATGAGGCGTTCTTCCTCCAGGCATCTGGTGGTGAAGCAGGGCGCAGTGGTAGTCTGGCACACTGACCTCTACACCACTGAAGCCAAACGTCAACTCGAGGACACCTCTTCCTACTGCCCCCTCGACCATGACCCCACCCCCCATCACCAAACCATCATCTCCCAGACCATACAGAACCTCATCACCTCAGGAGATCTCACCCACAGCTTCCAACCTCATAGTCCGGGAACCCCGCACTGCCCGGTTCTACCTCCTTCCCAAGATCCACAAGCCTGACCACCCTGGCCGACCCATTGTCTCAGCATGCTCCTGCCCCACTGAACTCATCTCTACCTGCCTCGACACTGTCCTATCCCTAGTCCAGGAACTCCCCACATACGTTTGAGACACCACCCACACCCTCCACCTCCTCCAAGACTTCTGTTTCCCTGGCCCCCAATGCCTCATCTTCACCATGGATATCCAATCCCTCTACACCTCCATCCGCCATGACCAGGGCCTCCAAGCCCTCCGTTTTTTCCTCTCCAGACATCCCCAACAGTACCCTTCCACCGACACTCATTCATTTGGCCGAACTGGTCCTCACCCTTAATTTCTCCTTTGAATCCTCCCACTTCCTCCAGTCCAAAGGGGTAGCCATGGGCACACATATGGGCCCCAGCTATGCCGGTCTTTGTTGTCTACATAGCACAGTTGATCTTCCGTAATTACACCAGCACCACTCCCCACCTCTTCCTCCACTACATTGATGACTGCATTGGCGCCACCTCGTGCTCCCGCGAGGAGGATGAGCAATTCATCAACTTCACCAACACATTCCACCCTGACCTTAAATTTACCTGGACCATCTCTGACACCTCCCTCCCCTTCCTGGACCTCTCCATCTCCATTAATGACGACCGACTTGACACTGATGTTTTTTTTTTTTACAAACCCACCGACTCCCACAGCTACCTGGATTTCACCTCTTCCCACCCTACCTCTTGCAAAAATGCCACCCCGTATTCCCAATTCCTCTGTCTCTGCCGTATCTGCTCCCAGAAGGACCAGTTCCACCACAGAACACACCAGATGGCCTCCTTCTTTAGAGACCGCAATTTCCCTTCCCATGTGGTTAAAGATGCCCTCCAATGCATCTCGTCCACATCCCGCACCGCCGCCCTCAGACCCCACCCCTCCAACCGGAACAAGGACGGAACGCCCCCGGTGCTCAACTTCCACCCTACCAACCTTCGCATAAACCAAATCATCCGCCGACATTTCCACCACCAGGGATATATTTCCCTCCCCACCCCTTTCTGCCTTCCACAAAGACCGTTCCCTCCGTGTCTACCTGGTCAGGTCCACACCCCCTTATGGCCCACCCTCCCATTCTGGCACTTTCCCCTGCCACCGCAGGAACTGTAAAACCTGAGCCCACACCTCCTCCCTCACCTCTATCCAAGGCCCTAAAGGAGGCTTCCACATCCAAAGTTTTACCTGCACATCCACTAATATCATTTATTGTATCCGTTGCTCCCGATGTGGTCTCCTCTACGTTGGGGAGGCTGGACGCCTCCTAGCAGAGCGCTTTAGGGAACATCTCTGGGACACCCGCACCAATCAACCACACCGCCCCGTGGCCCAACATTTCAACTCCCCCTCCCACTCTGCCGAGGACATGGAGGTCCTGGGCCTCCTTCACCGCCGCTCCCTCACCACCAGATGCCTGGAGGAAGAACGCCTCATCTTCCGCCTCAGAACACTTCAACCCCAAGGCATCAATGTAGACTTCAACAGTTTCCTCATTTCCCCTTCCCTCACCTCACCCTAGTTCCAAACTTCCAGCTCAGTAACTGTCCCCTTGGCTTGTCCGGACTTGTCCTACCTGCCTATCTCCTTTTCCACCTATCCACTCCACCCTCTCCTCCTTGACCTATCACCTTCATCCACTCCCCCACTCACCCATTGTACTCTATGCTACTTTCTCCCCACCCCCACCCTCCTCTAGCTTATCTCTCCACACTTCAGGCTCACTGCCTTTATTCCTGATGAAGGGCTTTTGCCCGAAACGTCGATTTCGAAGCTACTTGGATGCTGCCTGAACTGCTGTGCTCTTCCAGCACCAGTAATCCAGAATAAGATTAGGGCCAGTCAGTTAAGGACAGTAATGGGAGGTTGTGCATGGAGTCAGAGGAGATACAAGGGGTACTAAATATTTGTCAGTATTCACACAGGAAAAAGAATGTTGTCAAAGGAGACCACAGACATGGACTACTAGACTAGATGGGATTGAGGTTCATAAGGTGTTAGCAATTCTGGAAAGTGTAAAAATAGATAAATCCTGTGGGCCAGATGGGATTTATCCTCAGATTCTCTGGGAAGCTAGGGAGGAGATTGCAGAGCCTATGGCTTGGATCTTTATGTCATTGTCTACAGGAGGAGTGCCAGAAGACTGGAAGATTGGAGGTGTCCTTTGTTCAAGAAGGAGAACAGAGACAAGCCTGGAAATTATAGACCAGTGAGCCATACTTTGGTTGTGGGTGAAGTGTTGGAAAAGATTATAAGAGATAGGATTTATAAAATCATCTAGAAAGGAATACTTTGAGGGATAGTCAACATGGTTTTGTGAAGGGTAGGTCATGCCTCACAAACTGTAGTCTTTTTGAGAAGATGACCAAACAGGTAGAGGAGGGTAAACTGGTTGATGTGATGTATATGGATTTCATTAAAGTGTCTGATAAGGTTCCCCATGTTAGGCTATTGCATAAAATACAGAAGCACGGGATTGAGGGTGATTTAGTGGTTTGGATCAGAAATTGGCTAGCTGTAAGATGACAGAGGGTGGTGGTTGATGGGAAACTTCATCCTGGATGTTCAGGTGGGCTTCAGATTGGTTTCACAGCTTGACACAACATCAAGGGTGAAAGGCCTGTACTGCACTGTAATGTTCCATGATCATTCTAAGAGATAAAGACTAGAGCTAAATTTGTTTAATATTACATCCTATGACACCGAAATCCTGTGTCTTATGATTCTGCTCCACAATCACCTGAAGAATCAGCACTTAGAAAAGCTAGCACCTCCAAATAAACCTGTTGGACCATAACCTGGAGTCAAAGTTTTTGACCTTTGTTCACTCCAGTGAAACACCAGCACCTCCAAATTACAAAATCATGTGAGGCATAGACAAGTTAGATAGCCAGTGGCTTTTCCCCAGGTTTAGAGACAAACTAGAGGACATTGGTATCTCTTCCCCTCGCATCTTTAAATCAAGATCCAAAGAGGCAGCTTTTTCCAGAGGGTGGCGAGTGTCTGGAACGGGCTACCAGACGGAATGGTGGAGGAGGGTTACAATTTAAGGAACATCGAGATAGTTATGAGGAACGTGGACCCAAAGCAGGCAGCTGGGAGTAGTTTTAGATATAGTGAAAACTGGACAGGTTAGGCCAAAGGGCCTGTTTCCATGCTATAAACCCCTGACTATTTGTTACCCATCCATTATTGCCCTGGAATTGAGTGGCTAATGGGGCCATTTCAGAGGGCAGTTAAGAGTCAACCCTGCATCGTCATGGGTCTGGAGTCACATGTAGGCCCAGACCAGGCAAAGACAAATGTCTTTCCCTTGTAAAAAGAGAAAACAAAATCAAAAAGCGAACATTTGTCAATAGCTTCACAGTCACTGAGTCAGTAGTTTTATATTCCAGATTTACAAAGCAAGTTTAAAAATTCCACTCAGTGGTTGGTAGGATTTGAACCTATAACCCCTATAGCATTATCCTGGGCCAATGGATTCACTAGCCCATTGACAGTATCATTGCACCACTGTTTACACTGGTCCTAGGCTGGGAGTTCAGCAATGGCACAGGATTCTCAGAGACCATGATGAAGGGCCCTTCCTTATTAGTGGAGGAATTGGTAACCAGGGGGTAATTGATTTAAAGGTCAAGGTTAAAAATTTAAAAAAAGAGGAGAGTCAAGATTTGTTTTACTCAGGAGGGTAGTGGGAGTCTGGAACTCCCCACCTGGAGAGGGTAGTTGTTAAAGGAAGGATATTATTAAGCTGCTGAGGGTTCAGAAAAAGATCTACCAGGAAGTGCTGGGACTGGAGGGTTTACGTTACAAGTGAGTCTGTGACTCTGCCCTCAGCATAGGAGGGCTGACCTTATCAAGCTCCAAAATTATGAGGGAATAGATAAAAAGGTAGGTAGCCAACAGCTTTCCCCCCATTTCGGGGAGAGGGAAGGGGGTGCAGTGGACAAGAAGGTGGTGGGCAAAGAGCCTAGAACAAGAGGACATACGTTTAAGAAGAGGCTACATCAGAATCCCTACAGTGTAGAAACACACCCTTCAGCCCAACAAGTCCAGACCGACCCTCTGAAGAGTAACCCACCCAGACCCGTTCCCCCTGCCGTACATTTACCCCCGATTAATGCACCTAACCTACACATTCCTGAACACTACAGGGCAATTTAGCACAGCCAATCCACCCTAACCTGCACATCTTTGGATTGTGGGAGGAAACCTGAGCACCCGGAGGAAACCCACACAGACACGGGGAGAACGTGCAAACTCCACACAGACAGACGACAATTGCTGGAGGCTGGAATCGAACCCAGGTCCCTGGCGCAGGGAGGTAGCAGTGCTAACCACAGCCATTTCAGTCACTGGAGCATTGGGAGTGAGGGGTGATTTACACAGGTTTATAAAATTTCAACTTTTTTTTAATATAAAAAAGGTCACACATACTATTCCTTCTGGGAATCCAGAACTCATTGCCGATAAAAGAGAACTACAAGCAGGAGCAGACCCTCTGGCTCCTCCAGCCTGCTCCCCCATTCGATAAGATAATGGCTGATCTTTATCATGGACTCAGGTCCACTTACCCACCCTCTCACTGAAAGAATGGATTCCTTCATTATTCATTCATAAGGAATCTTACCTTTAAAGAAATTTACTGACGTAGCATCAACTCCTTCACTGGGCAGGGTATTCCCTAGAGTTACAACCTTCTGGTTTAAGTTCCTCCTCAATTCAGTCCTAAATCTGCTCCCCCTAACCTTGACATTTTGCCCTATTGTCCTAGTTTCACCTGCCAGTGGAAACATCAGCTTTCATCACTTCATAACTTCATGTTTCTATAAGATCCCTCATTGTTTTAAATTCTAGTGAATATAATCCCAGTCTACTCAGTCTCTCCTCAAGTCAACCCCCTCAACTCCAGAGCCAGCCAAGTGAACCTCCTCTGCACCCCCTCCAGTGCTAGTACATCCTTTCTCAAATAAGGAGCAGCACAGTGGCTCAGTGGTTAGCACTGCTGCCTCACAGCACCAGGGACCCAGGTTCAATCCCACCCTCAGGTGACTGTATGGCGTTTGCACATTCTCCCCGTGTCTGTGTGGGTTTCCTCCAGGTGCTCCGGTTTCCTCCCACAGTCCAAAGATGTGCAAGTTAGGTGAATTGGCCATGCTAAATTGCCTATTGTGTTATGTGCATTAGTCAGGGGTAAATATAGGGGAAATGGGTCTGAGTGGGTTACTCTTCAGAGGGTTGGTGTGGACTTGTTGGGCCAAAGGGCCCATTTCCATACTGTAGAGAATCTAGTTTCAAAAAGACTAAAACTACACACAGTACTCCAGGTGTGGCCTCACCAACACCCTGTACAGTTGCAGCATAACCTCCCTGCCTATAAACTCAATCCCTCTAACAATGAAGGGGAAAATTCCATTTGCCTTCTTAATTACCCATTGTACCTACAGACTACCCTTCTGTGATTCTTGCACAAGGACACCCAAATCCCTCTGCACTGCAAGGTGCTGCAGTTTCTAATCATTCAAGTCATATAGGCAAAAACCCTCAACATTTAAATTGTTAGACATGCCCTTGCAATCCCAAGGCTATGGGCCAAAGAAAAATGGGATTGGAATAGTTAGGCTGCTTTTGGAATGCTGCATTCAATTCTGGACACCCTGCTCTAGGAGAGATGTTGCAAGCCTTGAAAGAATTCAGAAGAAAAGATTTAAGGATATTGCCAGGATTGGAGGGTTTGAGCTACAGGGAGAGGCTGAATAGACTGGGGCTGTTTTCCCTGAAGCGTCAGAGGCTGAGGGGTGACCTTAGAGGTTTATAAAATCATGA
This sequence comes from Chiloscyllium punctatum, assembly GCF_047496795.1. Lineage (NCBI taxonomy): Eukaryota > Metazoa > Chordata > Chondrichthyes > Orectolobiformes > Hemiscylliidae > Chiloscyllium > Chiloscyllium punctatum. The sequence continues at coordinate 72,542,881 of NC_092767.1, forward strand.
GGGACATAGATAAGGTGAATAAAGATGGAGGCAGTGAGGACTGCAGACGCTGGAGATCAGAGCAGAGTATGAGGTGCTGGAAAAGCACAACAGGTCAGGCAGCATCCAGATTTTCCTGCGCCTCAAACGCTGCACGGCCTGCTGTGCTTTTCCAGTACCCCACTCTCTGCTCTAAATAGACACTGTCTTTTCCCTGGGATGGGGAATTCAAAACTAGAGGGCACAGGTTTAAGGGGTGTGTGAGGAAAGATTTAAAAAAGGGACCTATGGGGCAACTTTTTCCACACAGAGGGTGGTACGTGTATGGAACGAGCTGCCAGAGGATGTGGTGGAGGCTGGTACAATTGCAACATTTAAAAGCCATCTGGATGGGTATATGAATAGGAAGGGTTTAGAGGGATATGGGCCAAGTGCTGGCAAATGGAACTAGATTAATTTAGGATATCTGGTCGGCAGGGATGAGTGGGACTGAAGGGTCTGTTTCTGTGCTGTACATCTGAGTCCAATTATCAGTTGCTTTATTTTGTTTTACTCTCTCTACCCTCTGCCCTACCTCTCCACTTGGCCAAAGAGATTTGGTCAGGTACATGGATAGGTAAAGGTTTGATGGGATATGGGAGTTGTTCAGTTTGAGAAACCTGGCCAGTTTGGATGGGCTGGGCCAGAGGGTCTGTTTCTGTTCTATACAACCCTGACTCATTCTCTTTCCCCATCTCTCACCAGGGGGAAAAAAAGAATCATCAAAGTTTGAACCTTCCTATCTCTTTGCACCCCTCCTACACACTGTCAGCTTGAATCTACCCAGCTCCCTAGCTGCTGTCTGACCAATGCTGACCCCTGCTCTAATGACTTGCAGATTCTCATCCTCCCCAATGCCTTGTCCCCTCCATGTCCATTGTCCTCCTGACTCTCCAATCTCCCCAATCTTTCAATTACACCTCTTGTGTGATCTCAAATTTTCCTTCTGCTTCCTGGGCCCTGTGTTCTGGGCAATTCCCTCCCTGAACTTGTCTCGTCCCTCTTTTTTTTAAAAAATGCTCCTTAAAACTTTATCTCTTTAGTGTCAGCGGTGCAAAACACCAAAAAAGGTCATTTGGTCCAAATTGGTTATTTTTGATTGGCACATATAGTAGTCACACAGCACAGAAACAGACCCTCCAGTCTAACTTGTCCACACTAACCAGTTTTCCTAAATTAATCTAAATGCTTTTGTCAACATTTGGCCCATATCCCTCCAAACCCTTCCTATTAATATACCCATCCAGATGCCTTTTAAATGTTGCAATTGTATCAGCCTCCACCACATCCTCTGGCAGCACATTCCATACACATACCACCCTCTGCGTGAAAAAAGTTGCCCCTTAGGTCTCTTTTATATCTTTCCCCTCTTACCCTAAACCTACACCCTCTCCCCCACCCCAGGGAAAAAACCTTGTATATTTATCCTATCCATGTCCCCATGATATTATAAACCTCTATAAGGTCACCCCTCAGCCTCCGACGCTCCAGGGAAAACAGCCCCAGCCTATTCAGGCTCTCCCTGTAGCTCAAACCCTCCAACCCCAGCAACACCCTGGGCTCCTTCGTTTGCAATGAATGGCTACAACATTAAGGAAATTCCTCTATGTGGGTTTTTGCACAGGGGAATGAGATATATCTGATTTACTAAGAGGGGGAAGCAAATCACTTATTTTGGAAATTTAATAATAGCCAGTTTATCTGGAGTTTTCTGAACTCAACGGCTCCATAAGCATTCCCCCATCCCCTCCAATAGATAGGGGTCCAATGCCTCACCCACGTCAGGGTTAACCTCAAAATTTCTCTAACCACCCATCCTCACTGCAGAAATTTAAACATCCCAGAGGTCTTTATGTAAATTTACGAACTCCTTCCTCAAGCCAGGAGTCCATAGTGAACCTGGTACGTGCAGGAATTCAGTTGCCCCACTCTTATAGGGGAGCTCCAACCACAAACCAATCCAAACAAACTTAGATTTTAAGAGAAAACAACTCTTTACAATCCCTGCAAACTTCAGACCGAACTTCCTTGGAAGAGGTAACTGACTACAAGATTCACAGCAGGTGTCGCTGAGCGAGAGTCCTTTTCCAAATAGTTTGGAATTGGGGATTAGCTCGGAAAGGGCTTGTTTTTTCCCCCTTTTTTGAAAAATAAATTAAACACGGTAACATTGAAGCGAACACACTCTTCTCTTCTTCCCCCCCCCCCCCCATAATGTTTCAGCGAAGTTAAATAAGTTTGCAAAATGTTTTGCTCGAGTTGCTTGAATTTACCTAGAATCTGCTTCCTCCTGTCAGAATGAGGCTGCTCTGTATAAACCCATTCAAAATCGCCACTTGTAGCCATCGCTAGATCCTTTCCTCTCCTGAATGATTCCAAAATCCTACCACATCTGCAGGCTTCCTCCTTCACCTGAGTAAGAGAGAGAAACGCCCTGGCTACCTGACTCCTACCCTTAAACTTCATTGGAGTGATTCACAGCTCCGCCCCATCTTTACAAATCTCAAAGCAACTTGCTGTGCGGGAATTAGCTAATCTCCTACCCCGGGAGCCTCGTTTACCACTGCAGGATGGGGCCCTATTGAATTATATGAACTCCTCACGACTGTGAAGGGAGACTCTGGAACAGACGAGACACTTCTGGCACAGTGGTAGTGTCCTTATCTCTGAACTCAGAGGTCCAGGGTCAATTCCTACCTACCCCAGCAGCAGGGGTCCATATTTAGGGTGGCATGGTGGCTCAGTGGTTAGCACTGCTGCCTTACAGCACTACAGTCCCAGGTTCGATGCCAGCCTCGGGTGACTGTGTAGAGTTTGCACATTCTCTCTGTGTCTGCGTGGGTTTCCTCCAGGTGCTCTAGTTTTCTCCCACAAGCCAAAGGTGTGCAGGTCAGGTGAATTGGCCACGTTGTTAGTCAGAGGGTGGGTGGGTTACTCTTTGGAGGGTCAGTGTGGACTTGTTGGGCTGAAGGGCCTGTTTCCATGCTATAGGGAATCTAATTCAATTATTAAAAGTTTATACCTCTACCTTCCTTGTGTGGGCCTAACATTTTTTCCTCTTCCAATTATTCAAATTCCTTTTGAAAGCCATGATTGAATCTGTCTCAATCTCACCCTTAGAGAGTGTATACCAAATCCGAACTGTTCTGGATGTAAGTTTGCTCACTGAGCTGGAAGGTTCATTTTCAGATGTTTCGTCACCATACTTGGTAACATCTTCAGTGAAACTTCACCTGGAGGCTCACTGAAGATGTTACCTAATATGGTGACGAAACATCTGAAAATGAACCTTCCAGCTCAGCAAGCAAACCCAAATCCAGAATCCCAACCTGAGCTACAAATCTTCTCAAAACTTGCTAAATCCTAACTGTTGGAAGAGAAAGTGAGGACTGCAGATGCTGGAGATCAGAGCTGAAAATGTGTTGCTGGAAAAGCGCAGCAGAAGAAGGGCTGATGCCCAAAACGTCGATTCTCCTGTTCCTTGGATGCTGCCTGACAGATTCCTGAAGAAGTTGTGGTTCTGTTCGCCGAGCTGGGAATTTGTCTTGCAAACGTTTCGTCCCCTGTCTAGGTGACATCCTCAGTGCTTGGGAGCCTCCCGCCACTATAAATGCCGGAGGAAACAGCACAGAAGCGCTTCACAGGAGGCTCCCAAACACTGAGGATGTCACCGAGACAGGGGACGAAACGTTTGCAAGACAAATTCCCAGCTCGGCGAACAGAACCACAACAACGAGCACCCGAGCTACAAATCTTCTCCCAAACTTTGAATTCCTGAAGAAGGGCTGATGCCCGAAACGTCGATTCTCCAAATCCTAACTGTTGTTTAGATTAGATTCCCTACTGTGTGAAAACAGGCCCTTCGGCTCAACCAGCCCGAAGAGTAACCCACCCAGACCAATTTCCCTCTGACTAATACACCTAACACTATGGGCAATTTAGTATGGTCAATTCACCTGACCTGCACATCTTTGGACTGTGGGAGGAAGCCCACACAGACACAGGGAGAATGTGCAAACTCCACACAGACAGTCACCCAAGGGTGGAATAGAACCTGGGACCCTGGTGCTGTGAGGCAGCAGTGCTAACCACTGAGCCACCGTGCAGTTAGTAACTGAATGAATTGACTGATATCACATGATTAGGTCCACCCATTAGCATATGAAAGGTATTGGTGGAACTTCCTGACTCCAAATATGACCAAACCTTCCTTCTCTATCTGCGCGTTCTGTACTAGCCAAAGTCCTGGACACGTACACTATTGAGCATTCCTGTCCCTTGGGCCATCGATGAGCTAATACTACCCCGGTTGCCGTACAGGAAGACATTGCAGGTCAATACCAGATCTCGCTTGGGGTCATGGTGTGCTGACATCTTGGAGGATGGTAGTTGTTTCTTCACTTCCGTAAAAGGCTATGACTCAGCTATGTCACCATTTCTAAGGCTGACCCTTTTCTAGGAGTCGACGCCAAGGTGCCAGGATGGAGGCCAGGTTATGTGTGAACATTCCGTAATAACCCACCAGCCCAAGGAAAGACCGAAGCTCCAGTACCGATGTGGGAGTGGGGCACCTTTGATCACCCTCACTTTATCTTCCAACAGGTATAACTCAGTCTTGTCAACTCTGTAAGCCAAGTAGGTCACTTGGGATGCTTGAAACACACATTTTTCCCTTCTAAGGTGTAGGCGCTACCAAAATGCAGCACCTCACATTTATCTGAATTAAACTCTATCTGCCACTCCACAGCCCATTGGCCCATCTGATCAAGATCCCGTTGCAATCTGAGGTAACCTTTTTTGCTGTCCACTACACCTCCAATTTTGGTGTCATCTGCAGACGTACTAGTGATACCTCCTTATGTTCACATCCAAATCATTTATGTAAATGACAAAAAGCAGTGGACCCAGCCCCGATCCTTGTGGCACTCCACTGGTCACAGGCCTCCAGTCTGAAAAACAACCCTCCACCACCACCCTCTGTCTTCTACCTCTGAGCAAGTTCCTTCTACTGGATGAGTGGTGCTGGAAGAGTACAGCAGTTCAGGCAGCATCCAACATGCTGTGCTCTTCCAGCACCACTAATCCAGTATTTGGTTTTCAGCATCTGCAGTCATTGTTTTTAGCAAGTTCCTTCTAGTCCTATATTGAAGGGTGGTACAGCAGCTCAGTGGTTAGCACTGCTATCTCCCAGCGCCAGGCGACCAGCTGAATGGAGTTTGCACATTCTCCCCGTGTCTGCGTGGGTTTCCTCCGAGTGCTCCGGTCTCCTCCCACAGTCCAAAGATGTGCAGGTTAGGGTGGATTGGCCGTGGGAAATTGCCCATAGTGTCCAGGGATGTGCAGGCTAGGTAGGTTAACCATGGGGAATGCAGGGTTCTAGGGATTGGATGGGATATTCGTCAGAGGGTTGAAGAAGAGTCGATGGAGCAGATGGCTTCCATCTGCTCTGTAGGGATTTTATGTTTGTTCCTGTTAAATTGTTGCTGTAAGCTGCTAAACAGGGGCACAGACAAATCCAACTCAAACTGCCCAATGTGACGACTGCAGATGCTGGAGATCAGAGTCGAAGAGTGTGTTGCTGGAAAAGGTCAGGCAGCATCCGAGGAGCAGGAGAGTCAACGTTTCAGGCATAAGCCCTTCTTCAGGAATGAGGCTTGTGGACTGTGGCGAGGGTGGAGGGGGGGGGAGGGGGGGGGCGGGGGCTGAGAGGTAAATGGGAGGGGGGGGTGGGACTGGGTGGAAGGTAACTGCCAGAGGAAGTGATCAGTAACTGCCAGTGGAGGTGACAGGGTGATAGTGATAGGTCGGAGAGGAAGGTGGAGTGGATGGGACGCCTGGAGGAAGAACGCCTCATCCTCCACTTCGGGACCCTCCAACCACACGGGGTCAATGTGGATTTCACCGGTTTCCACACTTCCCTTCCCCCCACCTTATCCCAGATCCAACCCTCCAACTCAGCACCATCCTCCTGACCTGTCCATCTCCCTCCCCACCTATCTGCTCTCCCCTCCTCTCTGACTCATCACTATCACCCCCCATCTTCACCTACCTATCGCGTTCCCAGCTACCTTACCCCCAGTCCCACCCCCCCCTCCCATTTATTTCAGGAACCCCTGGCCCACAAGCCTCATTCCTGATGAAGAGCTTATGCCTGAAACGTCAATTCTGCTGCTCCTCAGATGCTGCCTGACCTGCTGCGCTTTTCCAGCAACACAAACTGACTCATGGACAAGCATTTAGAGTCATAGAGATGTACAGCACGTAAACAGACCCTTCGGGCCAACTTGGCCATGCCGACCAGATATCCTAAATTAATCTATTCCCATTTGCCAACACTTGGCCCATATCTCTCCAAACCCTTCCTGTTCAAATACCCATCCAGATGCCTTTTCAATGTTGTCATTGTATCAGCCTCCACCACTTCCTCTAGCACCTCATTCCATACACGTACCACCCTCTGCATGAAAAAGTTGTCCCTTAGGTCTCTTTTATATCTTTCCCCTCTCCCCCTAAACCTATACCCTCTAGTTCTGGACTCCCCGACCCCAGGGAAAAGACCTTGTCTATTTATCCTATCCATGCCCCTCATGATTTTATAAACCTCTATAAGGTCACCCCTCAGCCTCCGACGCTCCAGGGAAAACAGCCCCAGCCTATTCAGTCTCTCCCTGTAGCTCAAAGCCTCAAACCCTGGCAAGCTTTTGAAGTTTGATTTCCTTGTAACTTGAGCTCAAATTCCTGGTCTCAAAGTCAACTCATAACCACACTGTCATTTTCTTGCACATTACGCTAAGTGTGATAGTTCCCCACGGCTAAGATGAGACAGAGAAAAGGAATTTAAAAAGCCCAGTTCTACGTCACCACTTGCCATGCAGCTGTGAGTCAATGATGTGACCGTGGAGTTATCCAATCTTTTTTAAATTCATTTGTGGGACTTGGGTGTCACTGGCTGGGCCAGTATTGATAGCCCGCCGCTAGTTGCCCCTTGAGAAGGTGGGGGTGAGCTGCCCTCTTGAATCGTTGCAGTCCACCTGCTGTGGGTTGACCCACAATGCCCTTAGGGAGGGAATTCCAGGATTTTGACCCAACGACGGTGAAGGAACGGCAGTATATTTCCAAGTCAGGACGGTGAATGGCTTGGAGAGGAACCTGCAGGGGGTGGTGTTCCCATGTATCTGCTGCCCTTGTCCTTCTGGATGGAAGTCATCAGGGGTTTGGAAGGTGCTGCCTGAGGATCTTTGGTGAATTTCTGCAGTGCATCTTGTAGATGGTACACACTGCTGCGACTGAGCGTCGGTGGTGAAGGGAGGGGATGTTTGTGGGTGTGGTGCCAATCAAGCGGGGGCTGCTTTGTCCTGGATGGTGTCGAGCTTCTTGAGTGTTGTTGGAGCTGCCCCCATCCAGGGGCAAGTGGGGAGTATTCCCTCACACTCCTGAATTGTGCCTTGTAGATGGTGAGTCAAGATTAGAGTGGTGCTGGAAAAGCACAGCAGGTCAGGCAACATCTGAGGAGCAGGAAAATCGACGTTTCGGGCAAAAGCCCTTCATTCAGAAAAGCCCTTCCAGCATCACTCTAATCTTGACTCTGATCCCCAGCATCTGTAGTACCTACCTCCACCTTGTAGATGGTGGACAGGCTTTGGAGTGTTGGGAGGGGAGTTACTTGCGCAGTATCCTCTGATTAGTTCTGTTCCTTGAGGTAGCATTGCACGATCACCTCCCTACAATTCCAGACTGCCTCACACAGTTGAACAGTCTTCATTCCCCCTGCACCATTTTGCCCGTCCCCCACCAAGCTCCAATGTAATTATTGTGCTGATGAAATTGCCCCTTTCACCTTTGAACAAAAATAACAAACACAGGAGACTGAAGACACTGAAGATCTGAAATTTGAAACTCACAGTAACTGTAGAGGCAAAAACTGAGTTAACGTTTTGAGTCCAATATGCTGAACAGGCTGGGGCTGTTTTCCCTGGAGCATCGGAGGCTGAGGGGTGACCTTATAGAGGTTTACAAAATCGTGAGGGGCGTGGATAGGGTGAATAGACAAGGTCTTTTCCCTGGGGTGAGGGAGTCCAGAACTAGAGGGCATAGGTTTAGGGTGAGAGGGGAAAGATTTAAAAAGGATTCAAGGGGCAACTTTTTCACACAGAGGGTGGTACGTGTATGGAATGAGCTGCCAGAGGAAGTGGTGGAGGCTGGTACAATTACAACGTTTAAAAGGCATCTGGATGGGTGTATGAATAGGAAGGGTTTAGGGGGGTATGGGTCAAGCGCTGGCAAATGGGACTTGATTAACTTAGGATATCTGGTCAACATGAACGAGTTGGACCAAGGGGTCTGTTTCCGTGCTGCACAGCTCTATGACTCTACTTTAAAAGTAGGACCATAAGACATTGGGGAAGATGTCGGCCAATGAGCCCATCGAACCTACTCCGCAATTCAGTGGTTGATCTGATAATCCTCAACTCCACTTTCCTGCGTTATCCCACAACCCTTGAATCCTTTCCCGATTAAAAATCTCTCGTCTGTTCTGAAGAAGCACAACAGCGGATTTGAAATGTTAACTCTGTTTTTCTCTCTCTCTCTCTCTCTCTCTGCGGATGCTGCCAGACCCGCTGAGTTTCCCCAAGTGCTTCCATACTCTATTCCATTCTGTCTGTCCTGCGGTTCGTCATGCAGCAGTTTCCAGCAGATTAACCATGAATTAATCCAAGGCAGTCCTCGATGTCTGGGAATGCAAGGAGCCAAGACCGCATCCATGTTAAGATCTAAGTGGTGAGCCCAAAATGTCATCTATTGCCTCTATATCCTCTTCACAATATTTTGAGCAGAACTGCAGGCTGCTCCCTCAGTGACATAGATCAATCCCGACTCCCCAATTTCTCTAATATTCAATTCTTCCCCTCTGGAAATAAATCCTGGTGCTTGGAGTGCTGTTTAGGGTTTCTAAGATGTTTTATTTGTTTTATTACCATCACGTGTACAATGAAAAGTGTTGTCTTACATGTTATACACGCAATCGTGCTATGCAAGTGCATCAGGGTAACAGGGCAGTGTGCTGGATACAGTGTTATAGCTGCAGAGAAGGTGCAGAGAGAGATTGACAATAACGTTAAACATTAACAATAAACATTCGGAAGTCTGATAACAGTGGGAAAGAAGCTGGTCATAGAGTCATAGAGGTGTACAGCACGGAAACAGACCCTTCGGTCCAACCCATCCATGCTGACCAAACATTCCAACCCAATCTAGTCCCACCTGCCAGCGAATCTATTTTTACATGTGTACAAGATTTCATATTTTCTGCCTGATGGTACAGGGTGGAAGAGATTATAACAGGGTGGGTGGGGTCATTGATGATGTAGGCTGCCTTCCTGAGGTGATGGATGGAGTCATAGAGTCATAGAGATGTACAGTACAGAAAGAGACTCTTCAGTCCAACTCCTCCACGCCGACCAGATATCCTAAATTAATCTAGTCCCATTTGCCAGCACTTGGCCCATATCCCTTTAAACCCTTCTTATTCACGTCCCCATCCAGATGCCTTTTAAATGTTGTAATTGTACCAGCCTCCACCACTTCCTCTGGCAGCTCATTCCATACACGTACCACCCTCTGTGTGAAAAAGTTGCCCCTTGGGTCCCTTTTATAGCTTTCCCCTCTCACCTTAAACCTATCCCTCTAGTTCTGGACTCCCCTACACCAGGGAAAAGACTTTGTCTATTTACCCTATCCATGTCCTTCATGATTTTATAAACCTCTATAAGGCTCCCCCCTCAGCCTCCGACGCTCCAGGGAAAACAACCCCAGCCTGTTCAGCCTCTCCCTATAGATGGAGTCGATGGATGGAAGGTTGGTTTGCGTGATGGACTGTGCTGTATTCACAATGCTCTTCAGTTTTTTACAGTCCTGGGCAGTACAGTTGTCATACCAAGACATTTAGTTGAAACAGTAAAACACATTATAAGTTATTAAGCAGACATTGCAGTAAACTGTGTGTTCTGCCTGCAGGGACACAGCCGACTAACAGACAGGCAGAGTCACAGCATTGTATAACCCCAGCACATAGAATCCTTAAAGGGAACTCTCTTAAAGGCAATGAACAAAAGCAAAACTGGCTGGAGAAACTCAGAGAGAAAGCAGCATTAATGCTCAGAATCTGGTGTGACCCTTCTTCAGAAATGATGATAGCTGGGAGAAGGTAGCATTTAAAATGAGGACAGGGTGGGAGGGGAGAAAAGACTATTTACTCGATGGAGACAGAGCCCAGGGAGAGGGAACGAGAGTTTGGCAGACACAGGATGGACAATGGTAAGGAGACAGTGAGATCTGCGGATGCTGGAGATGAGAGTTGAGAGTGTGGTGCTGGAAAAGCACAGCAGGTCAGGCAGCATCTGAGGAGCAGGAGAGTCAATGTTTCAGGCCAGAGCCCTTCATCAGGAATGGATAATGGTAAGCTGGAGATGGAGAAAAGCTAATAATGGGGATGATGAGTCAGTGAAAATAGATTGGCTGTTCAGAAAGCAGCTCTTCTCATGACAATGCTGGGGGTGGGGGTGGGAGGTAATCAGGGTGGGTAAAGGACACAGAAAGATGATGTTTGGCCTCTCAAATTATTCAACTCAATATTGAGTCCAGAAAACTGCCGGGTCCCCGAGGGGAAAACGAGGTGCTGTTCTTCCAGCTTGCCCTGAGCTTCACTGGAGCACTGCAGCCAAGCCTGAGATGGGGGATGTTGGCCAGGGAGCAGGGTGGGGTGTTGAGGTGACAGGTAACTGGAAGCTCAGGGTCTTTTTTGCGGGCAGAGGGTAGGTGTTCTGAGAAGAGGTCACCCAGTCTACGCTTCATTTCCCCAGTGGAGAGGGGACCCCATTGTGAGCAGTGAGTGCAGTCGACTGGATTGTGGGAAGGCCAAGTAAAGTGTTGCTTCACCTGGAAGGATACTGAAGGGGGAGGAAGTGAACTGGAAGGTGTTACACCTTCTGTGGTTACAGGGGAACGTGTGTGGGGAGATGTGAGGGCGGAGGAGGAGTGGGGTATCCTGACAAGATGAGGGATCTTGGCGTGGGAGATGTGACCAGAGTGAGGAGGACATTTTCTCCAGTGGGAGGATCTAGGATCAGGAGTCAGAGATTGAATGATAAGGGCTCACACACCGATGACAGAGCTGAGGAGAAATTTTTTTTTGTCTTGAAGGGTCCGTGATTCTTCAGAGCTCCCTTCCTGAAAAGCAGAGATTTGAATATCTTTAAAGTGGAGGTGGATGACGTCCTGGTGATTGAGGGTTGAAGGACTGTCACTATGCCCAATGGGAAGGACAGGCAAGAGGTGGTGATGTCCTAGTGGTATTATAGACACGTAGAAACCCTGAGACCCAGGGAATGTTCCAGGGACCTTAGTTCGAATCCCGACACGGCAGATGGTAGGACTTAACTTCAGTAAAAAGAAACGTGGAATTGAGAGTCTAATGATGACCATGAATCCATTGTCAGAAAACTCCATCTGGTTCACTGATGTCCTTTAGGGAAGGAAACCGCCATCCTTACCTGGTCTGGGCCTACATGTGACTCCAGACCCACAGCAATGTGGTTGACTCTTAATTGCGCTCTGGTTAATTAGGGATGGGCAATAAATGCTGGGCTTAGCCAGTTTGCAATCATCATGTGAATTAATAAAGGATAAAAATGGTGGAGTGAGCAGATCAATCGTTGTCCAGTAGAGAGGTGGAACAATGTCAAGGGGCTGAGTGGCCTCATCCTGCTCCTGGTTTATAGGTTTGTGGTGAGGTACATATGGAATTCCCTTCATGTCAACACTGACACCCTAAAGTCTGCAGTGATGTAAGGAGGCTGTTTACCAGTAGAAGTATAGACACGTAGAAACCAGAACAGCAAATTCCGCTCTTAAAGCCTGTTACACAATCAATACGATCAAGGCTAAATTCCTGTTTGCCACCCTCCCCTACGCCTTTCAAATCTAAACATTTATATTTCTTGAATATACTCGGTGACGTCTATGGCTCAGTGGTTAGCACTGCTGTCTCACAGCGCCCGGGACCCGAATTTGATTCAATTCAACCCTCGGGTGACTGTCTGTGTGGAATCACAGGCCCTTTGGCCCAACAAGTCCACACTAACCCTCCGATGAGTAACCCACCCAGACCCATTCCCCTACCCTACATTTACCCCTGACTAATGCACCCCACCTACACATCCCTAAACACTACGGGCAATTTAGCATGGGCAATTCACCTGCACGTTTTGGACTGTGGGAGGAAACCGGAGCAAACCCACGCCGACACAGGGAGAACGTGCAAACTTCACACAGACAGTCGCCCGAGGCTGGAATCGAACCTGGATCTGGCACTGTGAGGCAGCAGCGCTAACCACTGAGCCACTGTGCCGCCCTAAGTTCGCCCCTTCTCCCCGTGTCTGCATGGGTTTCCTCCGGGTGCTCCAGTTTCCATCCACAGTCCAAAAATGTGCAGGTTGGGGTGAGTTGGCTGTGCTAATTTGCCCCCATAGTGACCAGGGATGTGCATGCTTGGTGGATTAGTTGCGGGAAACGCAGAGTTGTAGAGATTGGATGGGATGCTCTTCGGAGGGTTGATGTGCACTCGATCAGCTGAATGGCCTGCTTCCACACTGTAGAGATTCAAAATGTCACTGTACCCATCTCTTCTGGTCGTTTGTTTCATGCATGGAGAAGCTGCCCCTCAGGCCCCTTTCAAATCTTTCCCCTCTCACCTTAAACCTTTTGGACTCCCTGGGGAAAAGACCTTATCCATGTCCCATACTGCTTTCATAGTGCAGGGATTCCATGAGAATTCCACAAGTTGACCACCCCTCTGAGTGAAGAAAAACATCCTCATCCCATTCCTAAATGGTATACCCCGTAACCTGAGTCTGTTTCTCCTGCCTGTAGACACCCCCAGCCAAGGGGAAGCCTCCTCCCTGTATCACGTCTGTCCAGCCTTGTTAGAATTTAATATGTTTCAGTCAGATTCCCCCCTCATCCTTCTCAATGCTGGTAAAATCTGCCGTCCTTGCCTGGTCTGGACTACATGTGACTCCAGACCCATAGCATCATGATTGGCTCTGTGGGCAATTAGAGCTGGGCAGTGATGCCCCCATCTCTTGAGTGAATAAATAAAAATACAGGCCCAATTGAATCAATCTCTCCTCATACGACAATCCTGCCACCCCCAGTACCTGCCCAGTCAGCCTTCTCTTAGGGAAAGCTGAGCCAAGTCGTCCCATTCTGTACTGTATAATTTCTATGGTTCTATATCTTAGGTAGCTAGACCAAACTCCAGGTCCGGTCTCACTAAGGCCCCGTACAACTTCAGCAAGACCTCCTTATTTCCGAACTCAAATCCTCTTGAAATGAAGGCCAATGTACCAACCGCATTGATAATCTCCAGGGCAACGAGGTATGGCCGATAAATGTTGGCCATGCCCCATGAGTGAGTAATGTGAACTCCTTATTGTTCCAGCCGAAATGCACAACCTCAAGATTCATTTGTTATCTGGTAGTTTGTGACACTTAGCAACGCTGGTTAGGCCACTTTTGGAAGACTGTGTTCAATTCTGGTCTCCCTGCTGTAGGAAAGATGTTGTGAAACTTGAAAAGATTTATGAAAACGTTGCCAGGGTTGGAGGATTTGAGCGATGGAAAGAGGCTGAACAGGCTGGGGCTGTTTTCCCTGGAGCGTCGGAGGCTGAGGGGTGACCTTATAGAGGTTTACAAAATCATGAGGGGCATGGATAGGGTAAATAGACAAAGTATTTTCCCTGGGGGTCGGGGAGTCCAGAACTAGAGGGCATAGGTTTAGGGTGAGAGGGGAAAAATATAAAAGGGACTTAAGAGGCAACTTTTTCACACAGAGGGTGATGCGTGTATGGAATGAGCTGCCAGAGGAAGTGGTGGAGGCTGGTACAATTACAATATTTAAAAGGCATCTGGATGCGTACCTGAATAGGAAGAGTTTAGAGGGATTTAGGCCAAGGGATACTGGTAAATGGGACTAGATTTATTTAGGATATCTGGTCAGCATGGACGAGTTGGACTGAAGGGTCTGTTTCTCTTACTGTATGACCTTCTCCAGGGCAAAAAGGTGGACAATAAATGTTGGCCACGCCCCATGAGTGTTTAACGAGATCTCCCTAATGTTCCAAATAAAATGCACAACCTCAAAAATCATTTGTTATCTGTTATATTGCGACATTTAGCAATCGATGTCCTGAGAATATTCTCTTGTGGCATTCAGTAACAACAATGGCCAACTAGTTGGGTTGCCATGGTACCTTGTAACATTCCTGTCCTTTGTAATCACTAGGTGATAGATTTTAATGAAACAGGGAGACACTGGGAGTCAGCTTTCCCAAATCCCATCCTTCTCAATCACCCTGTGATCTGGTTGGTAGATTCTTGTCTGGTAAAATTGGAGGGGACTGGAAAAATTGGAGGCCTCTTGGAGATTTTTGGGAACGTGAACAATCTCACAATGACATACTCTACAGGGAACTTCCCAGAGGATTTACGAAGGTATGAGCAGGATTACGCCTCCTCCAGCCTGTCCTCCATTGGAGATCATGTCTGTTGATCTGGCTCGATGCCATTTTCTTTGCTATCCCCATATTATGAGAATATGGGGATAGCAACTCAGTACTGGGGACTGAGTTGGATGTTCATATTGAATGGTGGAGCAGACTTGAAGGGCTGAATGGCCTACTCCTATGTTTGATTAGATTAGATTCCCTATAGTGTGGAAACAGGCTCTTCGGCCCAACAAGTCCACACCAACCCTCCAAAGAGTAACCAACCCCCTTCTGACTAATGCACCTCAACAACTATGGACAATTTACCATGGCCAATTCACCTAACCTGCACATGTTTGGAATGTGGAAGAAAACCTGGAGGAAACCCACACAGACATGGGGAGAATGTGCAAACTCCACACAGACAGTCGTCCAAGGCTGGAATTGAACCTGGGACCCTGGCGCTGTCAGGCAGCAGTGCTAACCGCTGAGCCACCTGGTTAAACGTCATTAACCAGGAATCTATTGAGTTTTAAAGTTATAGGAGTTTAAATTAAAAGGAGAGGCTGAGACTTTTTTCACTGGAACACAGGAAGTTGAGGGGTGACCTGACAGGGTTTATAAAAGGTATAGATAAGGTGCATGGCAGGTGTCTTTTCCATAGGATGGGGGATTTCGAGAGTTGGGGGCATATTTTTAAGGTGAGATGAGAAAGATTTCTAAAAGACATGAGGGGCAACATTTTTGACACAGTGGAAGATTTGTGCCCGGTGAAGTGGTTGAGGCTTCCATATTGATAACTTTTTAAACAGTAAAGGAATTAAGGGCTATGGTGAGTGGGCGGGTCAATGGAGCTAAGGCCACAAAAAGATCAGCCATGATCTTATTGAATAGTGGGGCAGGCTCGAGGGGCCAGATGGCCTACTCCTGCTCCTAGTCCTTATGCTGTTTGGAATGAACTTGCAGAGGAAGTGTTGGCTGCAGGTACAGTTACAACATTAAAAAAAAACATTTATATAAGTGCATGAATAGGGAAGGTTTTGAGGGATATGGGCCAGGAGCAGGCAGGTGGGACCAGTTTAGTTTGAGATTATGGTCGGCATGGACTGGTTGGGCCGAAGGGTCTGTGTCCGTGCTGTATGACTATGACTCCGGCTTGGACATGCTCAATGATTGATTTCCATAACCCTAGGGGAAGAGAATTCCAAGGATTTTGTGGGAAGAAATTCCTCCTCATTTAGGGACTTGCCCCTTATTCTGAGACTGTGTCCATTTGATTCAGAAGCATCTTCCCAGTCAGTGGGATATATTTCCACTGCACCAACCCTGCCGAGCCTTCTATTAATTTTATTGTGGTTCTGTTCGCCGAGCTGGGAATTTGTGTTGCAGACATTTCGTCCCCTGTCTAGGTGACATCCTCAGTGCTTGGGAGCCTCCTGTGAAGCGCTTCTGTGATGTTTCCTCCGGCATTTATAGTGATTTGTACCTGCCGCTTCCGGTTGTCAGTTCCAGTGTCCGCTGCAGTGGTCGGTATATTGGGTCCAGGTCGATGTGCTTATTGATTGAATCTGTGGATGAATGCCACTCATCCTGGACCCAATATACCGACCACTGCAACGGACAGCAGGAACTGACAACCGGAAGCGGCAAATTCAAACCACTATAAATGCCGGAGGAAACATCACAGAATCGCTTCACAGGAGGCTCCCAAACACTGAGGATGTCACCTAGACAGGGGACGAAACGTCTGCAACACAAATTCCCAGCTCGGCGAACAGAACCACAACAACGACCACCCGAGCTACAAATCTTCTCACAAACATTAATTTTACACTCAAGTCACCATTGTTCCAGAGGACCTAAGCGAGAAAGAGTTTAACTCGAGGGCTACCACACTGTAGGTGAGGGGAAAGGTTAGGTAGGGCCTTCATTTTAACCTCGGCCAGTGTGAGAATTGAACTAATGCATTGTTGTCATTCTTCATTGCAACCCAATCAACTGACCTAACTGACTATGTCCTTCTTAAATTTGCACAATGTCCCATCATGCACCACACACCAGGCTACTGAATTCCATGATTCATGGTTTATTTGAGAGAAGTAATTTCTCTTCCTCTGTTTTAAACCCTTATCCTAAAACTATGCTGTCTCGTTCTAGATTTGTCCCACATGAGGAAAGATCCATAAGATCACCTTTTCTTCTGAACTTGTAAAGTAACAAGGGACATGAGTTCTACCTGGTACCAAAAATCAGTCTCATCAATAGCAAGCACAGGCAAGATGGGCAAAATGGCCACCATGTTTGCTGTATGTTCATTGAAGATGCACAGATTGTCCCTTTGAATCATTGATTGCTCCTTTGTGAAAGGACTGGCAACCTTCAAATGCAGAGGGCTGACCCAGCTCCATTCCCAATCCCAGCTCTATTCTCAGTCCCATTCCAATCCATGCTATAGCCTAATTCCCAGCTCCATGCCCACTCTTATTTCCAGTGCCAATCCCAATCCCAGCTCCAATGCCATCTCAGATCCAGACCCAAATCTAAGCCCAGCCCTATCTCCAATCCCAGCTCCAGCCCCAATCACATTCCCAGCACAGCTCCAGCTCCAATTCCAGCTCCAGCTCCATCCCCAGTCCCAGTCCCTGGACCGACCGCCCCTAGCCGAAGGGGGGCGCTGGCGGTTTCGAAACGCGTTCTCGCCGCCGGGGCCTGCGGGGCCGCCGTCCGGGACGGAGGCGCATGCGCGGTAGTGAGTTCGGCGGCGGCGGCACTTCTGGAAGTTTCGGCGCGATGGATTTCGAGGGAGGGAGCGGGGGGCCCGGCTTCGTGGGAATCCGCTTCTGTCAGGAATGGTGAGGGGTAAAAACATTCACATCCCCCCCCCACCCCCCTCCCCCACCATCCCCCACCCCCCTCACCATCCCCCTCCCTCACCATCCCCCACCCCCCTCACCATCCCCCACCCCCCTCACCATCCCCCACCCCCCTCACCATCCCCCACCCTCCCTCACCATCCCCCACCCCCACCCACCATCCCCCCCCTCACCATCCCCCACCCCCCTCCCCCACCATCCCCCACCCCCCTCACCATCCCCCTCCCTCACCATCCCCCACCCCCCTCCCCCACCATCCCCCACCCCCCCCTCACCATCCCCCACCCCCTCACCATCCCCCACCCCCCTCACCATCCCCCACCCACCATCCCCCCCCTCACCATCCCCCACCCCCCTCCCCCACCCCCACCCACCATCCCCCCCCTCACCATCCCCCACCCCCCTCCCCCACCATCCCCCACCCCCCTCACCATCCCCCACCCCCCTCCCCCACCATCCCCCATCC
Organism: Chiloscyllium punctatum; assembly: GCF_047496795.1. Classification (NCBI taxonomy): domain Eukaryota; kingdom Metazoa; phylum Chordata; class Chondrichthyes; order Orectolobiformes; family Hemiscylliidae; genus Chiloscyllium; species Chiloscyllium punctatum. The sequence continues at coordinate 72,560,781 of NC_092767.1, forward strand.
CCCACCCCCCTCACCATCCCCCACCCCCCTCCCCCACCATCCCCCACCCCCCTCACCATCCCCCACCCCCCCTCCCCCACCATCCCCCATCCCCCACCCCCCTCACCATCCCCCACCCCCCTCACCATCCCCCACCCCCCTCACCATCCCCCACCCCCCTCCCCCCACCATCCCCCACCCCCCCCTCACCATCCCCCACCCCCCTCACCATCCCCCACCCCCACCCACCATCCCCCCCCTCACCATCCCCACCCCCCTCACCATCCCCCACCCCCACCCACCATCCCCCCCTCACCATCCCCCACCCCCCTCCCCCACCCCCACCCACCATCCCCCCCCTCACCATCCCCCACCCCCCTCCCCCACCATCCCCCACCCCCCTCACCATCCCCCACCCCCACCCACCATCCCCCCCTTCACCATCCCCCACCCCCTCACCATCCCCCCACCCCCCTCCCCCACCATCCCCCACCCCCCCTCACCATCCCCCACCCCCCCTCACCATCCCCCACCCCCCCCTCACCATCCCCCACCCCCACCCACCATCCCCCCCCTCACCATCCCCCACCCCCCTCACCATCCCCCCTCACCATCCCCCACCCCCCTCCCCCACCCCCACCCACCATCCCCCCCCTCACCATCCCCCACCCCCCTCACCATCCCCCACCCCCCTCCCCCACCATCCCCCACCCCCCCCCACCATCCCCACCCCCCCCCTCACCATCCCCCACCCCCCTCACCATCCCCCACCCCCCTCACCATCCCCACCCCCCTCACATCCCCCACCCCCCTCCCCCACCATCCCCCACCCCCCCCCTCACCATCCCCCCACCCCCACCCACCATCCCCCACCCCCCTCCCCCACCCCCACCCACCATCCCCCCCCTCACCATCCCCCACCCCCCTCACCATCCCCCACCCCCCTCCCCCACCATCCCCCCCCCCCC